>NW_028261395.1:35675223-35975223 GCF_051295495.1 Thamnophis sirtalis
GTCCTGCCAGTTCTAACATCGTCTATAGAAGAGGTTCCACCAATCTACAGTGCCGTTTAGAACCAATTCCAGCTCTTTCCCCCCGCCCATCCACCCATCATCAAGATGAAGAGCAAGAGGAGGAATTCTGGGAGTTGAAGTCCATAAGTCTTAAAGCTGCCAAGTTTGAACACCTCTGAGTTTTTTTTCTAAAGGGTTAGGGGTGCAAGGGTCTTGTAACTTGACAACTTTAAGACTTGCGTGTTTCAAATGCCAGAGTTTCTGAGTCAACATTTTGGTTGAGTTTCACCACATTTTACAAGTTGGCCATGCCCCCCCCCCCAGTCACATGATGGCCAAAGCACTCCCACTTGGTCACATGGCTGGCAAGCCACTCTCACCCAGTCACATGGCCAGCAAGCCACTCCCACAAAGCAGGCCATGCCTACAGAAGAGGTTCTAAAAAAATTGAAAGCCACCACTGCTCAGGCTTGTCCTTCATTGTTTCCAGGATGGTCCCATGGGACAGATCTAAGCACCCCATGGCCCTTGAGTTTGATACCCCCAACATAGAGTGTAATCTACTTAAAAGCCTAAAGTCCTGCTCTAAAGCAGCAAATGAATCAGACTTCTTACTTCTATGTCTCCACTGTTCACAACCAACCCTAGTACTTTTGGATATTGAGTAGGATCAACAAGATTTTGAATGGAGGAAACCAGAAGAGTTGTTGATTCTCTGTGAGCCATCTTTGTTGATCAACATCATCTTGACTTGGATTTTAGTGCTGGGGCAAGTGATGGAGATAAGCTCAGCAATCCCTTGTTCTCTTACTTTGAATTATGTTCTTCATGAAGGTCTCAAGAATGTGAATAGAATGTGTGGAGAAATAAGAGCCAGCACCTGCTTACTTGACTAATTATTAATTGGTCAGGACAGGTCATTTCATTATCTCCTTGGAGGAGGATAGTTTAAAGAAACTAATAGTTTCTTTAAACTATCCTTACCATAGTAAGGCATCAACTAAAGAAAACATCCTTTGGCCCAGGAGTTTTGTAACATTTTAGATCCATCTATCTAAACTTTTCTGATTCAAGAAAACTGATTGAGAACTTGGTGGTTTGCAGCTCCAGATTGAGCTTCTAGATCTATTTCAGTTGCATTTCAAAAGCAGCTGAACTGGTTCCTTGATGGATGATCTACATTAGAAAGTGGATGGTGGAAATTAGGTTTGGCTAGATTACCTGGACTTTTCAATTGCTTCTGACATCATAAATCATGGAATGCTTCAATATTAGACCTTGAGGGCACAGTTCAATTCTTCCTGTTGTACCATGTTTAGAAGGTGGGGCAAGGGGATTGTTGTTTCACATACAGGCGACTGACCTACTGTAAGGGGGAGCCACAGAATTCTAGCTCATTGCCATGCATTTGAACATCTGCTTGAAACTGTTGGAGGTCATCCAGAATTTTAGAATAGGAGGGCCATCAGGATTAGTTTAAGGAACATGCAGTCCAATGCAACATCAGGATTAGACACTTTCTTCTTCTCAACTCTAGATTAACATGAAAACAAATGAATGGAGGAAGGGGCAGTGTGCATTTGAGGAAATGCAGGTAAAGGTTCCCCTCATACATATGTGCTAGTCGTTTCTGACTCTAGGGGGTGGTGCTCATCTCTGTTTCAAAGCTGAATAGCCAATGCTGTCTGAAGAAGATCATGTGGCTGGCATGACTAAACGCTGAAGGAGCACAGAATGCTGTTACTTTCCCAACAAAAATGGTCCCTATTTTTCTACTTGTATCTTTACCAGCTTTTGAACTGCTAGGTTGGCAGAAGCTGGGACAAGTAACGGGAGCTCAGTCCATTATGCGGTGCTAAGGATTAGAACCACTGAACTGCCGATCTTTCTGATCAACCAGCTCAGCATCTTAGCCACTGAGCCACCATGTCCCTATTTTGAAGAAATAGCCCTTTGCAATGACAAAATGATCTGTAAATGGAAGAACATCACCCGATGTACCAGAATTTCCTGCTCAGCAAAATAACTTTAACAACTTGCTCTATCTGTTGGCTACCTTGCATTGTATTTTTCATGCCAACCTAAAAACTATGTCACCCAAGACAAACATAAAGTTCTTTCTTGGGAGAGGAGTAATAGAGAAAGGCAGATGTTTGTTGCTAATCAATTTGCATACTTATTTGTTTCTGCCTTGTATTCTCCTTGAGGGTTCTCACCTTTTGGGGGGGGGGGTTGTCAATGAAGCTGCATAGGTGTGACCCAGGAGTGAAATCTACTTTCCTTCGCTACCAGTTCACAAATGTGAGAGTGCATGCAAGTACAGAGCATCAAAAACGGATGTGATGACATCTGGCCAGGTGGGCGGAGCCTGCTACCAAGTGCACCTGCAAAGGTAAGTAGAACAGTGAGGGGGGGAAATACGCTGTGCTACATGATTTAGATTAGTTAGAAAGCAGGAAATCCTACTTTCTAGCTAATAGAAATCTCAAGTCACAGCTGATCAATGGAAATATTGGTTCACCTGAACCAGTAGCATTTTTTTACTACTGGTTCGGGTGAACCGGTAGCTTTTTTTACTACCAGTTGGCCGAACCAGTCCAAACCAGTAGCATTGACCCCCTTAAATAAGTCTAATCATCATCATCATGCTTCTTACTGTCTGGCTTCATGAAGCAATACTGTAAATATTCTGGAATGTTATCTGAAATAAATTCTCAGTAAGCTGAAATTAAATTCAGACAAAATTGATGTACAGCTGGTATAGGGGGAACGGAACCCAGGACTGCATCCCTCCTGAAAAACAGACCTGTGTTTGGGGCTGCTCAGTTGTCACTGGATTTGCAAGAGGCCACTAACTTCTTGTTGTTAGCTGCAAAGTTGTGTTCCTGCCTTCTACCATCCTCTGGAGTCCATTTAAGCTCACACCTACTGCTTTGATGACTCCATCCAGCCACTTCATTCTCTGCCGTCCCCTTCTTCTTTTGCCCTCAATCTTTCCCAGCACTGGGTTCTCCTCCAGAGAGTCCTTCCTTCTCATTAGGTGGCCAAAGAATTTGAGTTTCATCTTCAGGATCTGGCCTATTAAAGAGCAGTCAGAGTTGATCTCCTCTAGGACTGACCAGTTTGATCGCCTTGCAGTCCAAGAGACTCGCAGGAGTCTTCTCCAGCACCATAGTTCAAAGGCCTCAATTCTTTGGTGCTCAGCCTTTCTTCTGCCAATTACCTCCCTGCGTTCCATCAGATCGCACAGGGTAGGCCTCCTCCGAATTCCATCCGCCAGTCAGTGCCGACTGGCGACTACGCGGAGGAGAGCCTTCTCAGTTGCAGCTCCGACGCTATGGAACAATCTCCCCGTGGAGATCCGTACCCTCACCACCGTCCAGGCCTTTCGCACGGCCCTCAAGATCTGGCTATCCCGTCAGGCCTGGGGATAGGACTTTACCCTCTCCCCGCCCGAATGCTGAGTGAATGTTGTGCTTTTATGGTTAATTTTTTTTTTTTTTACTCACGTTTTCTTTTATGTCTTGTCTTGCACTCCCTTCCCTCATTATTGTAAGCTGCCCTGAGTCCCCTCAGGGAAAAGGGTGGCCTATAAGTGTTCAATAAACTCAAAACTCAAACTTATGGTCCAACTTTCACAGCCATCCATTGCAACTGGGAAAACCATAGCCTTGACTATATGCACTTTTGTTGGCAGGGTAACGTCTCTGCTTTCTAGTATGTCTAGGTTTGCCATAGCTTTCCTCCCCAGGAGCAAGCGTCTTTTAATTTCTTGGTTGCAGTCCCCATCGGCAGTGATCTTGGAGCTCAGGAAAATAAAATCTGTCACTACCTCCATTTCTTTCCTATCTATTTGCCAGGAATTGAGAGGGCCGGATACAACTGCAATGTTTTCTGAGCCAGTTGGATTTGGTGACAGTTCTCCATGTTTTGGTTACCTCCTAGCTTTTGCAATATGCTGGCCCCTTGAAAAGTATCTTGAAGGTGTAGCTTGATTAAAATGTAGCAAAAGACCAGCTTTCAATATTACTGCCCTTGTGGAAGCATTGTCACAAGAGACTCTTCGAGGGGTTGGAAGGGCAACCAGCATGGAAGTAATGGCTACTGAGTGCTCTATAACATAAATGTGAATACCGGAGTGACTAATAGTACACAAGTCAGACAGGATACGAGTGAGTGGCAATTACCTGAAAAAGCCTGCTATTAAAGTCAGAGGAATGGAGAGGAAAAGAGAGAGAAGAAAGCCTAGCTAAAAGAGTGGGTGGTGCAATAGAATCCATTTTTTTGTTGGTCATAGTTGATGTGGGCAATGCACCCAATCTCTCCTTGATATCACTGTTGTCCCTTCCTGATAGCAAGGCATTTATTCCTAACCATGATGAAGCCAAAATAATGAAGCATGTCGTTATGATGTAAGCTCTGTAGGAGAAGGAATGGCAGACCCTGGGTTGGAGTCAAAAGAGGAATCAGCCTAAAGTCTCTGTGTTGCCACAAATGAAGACCAATCTCTCTTGAATTCTGTTAACTCTTATCCGCTACCAAAGTAATGCTAACCATTAGTTGACCAGATTCCTATCTACTCATAGGCATGATAAATCAATCAATTTTATTGGATCTTAACATATGGCCCTGGTCTTTGTGCCTGACTTTAATATTCTTCCGCGTTTTCCCGAAAATAAGACAGGGTCTTATTTTCTTTTAACCCCTGAAATAATCGCTTGACCTTATTTTTGGGGAGGTCTTATTATTTTTGAGATTCAGGAGCGTGGTCACCTCATGGCTGATCCTGTGTTGCAATATTTTCAGGGAGGGCGTATTTTCAGGGAGGGCTTATTTTAGAGCATTGCACTCAAAAGCATGATTGGGCTTATTATCTGGGGAGGTCTTATTTTCAAGGAAATAGGGTATTAATATTCCACATATTATCTTTTGTAGAATAAGTCCATTGACACTCCAATATAGATGTTAAGATACCCTTTCATTATCTTGGCATTATAGGGACCTCCAATTCTTTATTCCACTTTCTCTTAGCATCTGCATATCTAATTGATTAGCTGATAAAAGATATCTATAAAAACTAATCATAGGTGGTTTTTTTTTAATTTTAAAGGATTTAGCAAGTATCTCAGAAGCTGAAAATGCTGCCGGTCTAAACAATGTTGTTAACAAATGTTAGAGTTGTAAATATTGCCGTAGGTTACATCTGATAGATGATATTTTTCTCTTAACGCAACACATATTTTAAAAAAATATCTTCATCATCTATCATTTTGTCCAGAGTCAATATCCTCACTTCCATTCAATTTTTCCATATGATGAACTTTCCCCCAATTTTTAATGTTGGGTTTATCTATAAAGTTAGCATAGGAAAAAAAGGATTGATTTTTAAAATTGGATATTATATTCCATAGCTTTTTAGCTGACATTTGAGAGATACTTAGAGTTCTAATATATTTAAAACCTAATGTGGTTTATCCAGCCAAGTAGCTTCCCCATAGTGGTCACATGATCAACATTTGGGCTCTTGGCAACTGGCATGTATTTATGACAGTTGTACTGTCCTGAGGTCATGTAACCACCATTTGTAATCTTCCCAACTACCAGTGGTGTATTAGCAGAGGTGGGTTCCTACCGGTTCGGACCAGGTCGGCTGAATAGATAGTGACTTGGCCAGACATCTTACCATGCCGCTTCTATACTGGGGGCCACCATCTTTATTTTCTGTTCTGCACATGCGCAGAACAATCTTCATTGAAAAAATGTAATCAGATGGGTGAAATGCCCAGAGTCATTTCAATATGAGATGGGTGGGAAATAAATTTAACCAATAAATAATGAAATAAATTAAAGTTATGTGCCTTTAAAGCCTTCTTAAAACACTTGGGTGGGCTTCAAACCCCGGGACTGGAAACTAAGTTCTGCAGCTGTGGGACAAAGATGAAGAATGTTGAGCCAACAGATGACAGGTGGATGACATTTGTGGGAAATGAAAACCTTACAGGAAGAAACATCTTGGGCTCCAGACACTTAGGATTTCAAAATTAATCAGGGTAGGCAAAATGTTTTTCTGCCTAACATCTAGAATAGAATAAAATAGAATAGAATAGAATAGAATAACAGAGTTGGAAAGGACCTTGGGGGCCTTCTAGCCCAACATCCTGCTCAGGTAGAAAACCCTACACCACTTCAGACAAATGGTTATCCAACTTCCTCTTAAAAACATCTGGTGTTGGAGCATTTACAACTTCTGGAGGCAAGTTGTTCCACTGGTTAATTGTTCTAACCATCAGGAAATTTCTCCTTAGTTCTAAGTTGCTTCTCTCCTTGATTAGTTTCCACCCACTGTTTCTTGTTCTACCCTCAGATGCTTTGAAGAATAGCTTGACTCCCTCTTCTTTGTGACAGCCCCTGAGATATTGGAAGACTGCTATCATGTCACCTCTAGTCCTTCTTTTCATTAGACTACACATACCCAGTTCCAGCAACTGTTCTTTATATGTTTTAGCCTCTAGGCCCCTAATCATCTTTGTTGCTCTTCTCTGCACTCTTTCTAGAGTCTCAATATCTTTTTTATATCGTGGTGACCAAAACTGAATCTTCTCGGATCAACCCATTTTATTACAAAGCATTAGGTTTTATGAGCTCCAACTCACATCATCAGACACATTTTCCCAAGGTTATTGGTAGCCACGACACAATTCCAGGAAAAGACACATCTAATTTTTTTTTTTAAAAAAATCAACCCTATTGCATTGTATCCAAAAATAAATTGGCAACTGGTATAAAGATTTCAGCAGTGGTGACCTCTATTAGATACTCTGGAGACCAACCTGGTTGAAGCACTTTGTACTCGATGAAGGTGATAAATGATGCACAATATCAACCATAAATGTAGTGTACTGCAAAATTCAAATTTAGAGGTTATCAGTAAATGACCCACTTTAGGCCTCGTTATTGAGAAAAGGCCACACCTGGTGCTTCAACTGAAGCAGGATTTTTTTTAAAAAAAAACCTGTTTCCCTAAAAATAAGACCTCCCCGGATAATAAGCCCAATCGGGCCTTTGAGCGCATGTGCTAAAAATAGCCCTCCCCAAAAATATTGCAACACAGCAGCAGCCATGAGGTGACCATGCTTGCCACCTACTGTACCTCAAAAACAATAAGATCTCCCAAAAATAAGGCCAAGTGCTTATTTTGGGGGTCAAAAGAAAATCAGACCCTGTCTTATTTTCAGGGAAACACGGAAATATTTTTGGACACTTCAGGGATCAGAATTATTTTTAAGACATCTTTACCTCTTCACTAGACACCAATCGAGCCCCATCCATAGTTCTTTTTTTACAGAAATGTAAAAAGGTTTCTTCATAACATTGAACTTGGTGAGTTTTAGAATAAATGGGCAAGGAGAACATCTTAGAAATATTTTTTTCCCCCTAGAATCATTCCCTGGAGATTTTGCTGGGAAAGTTTCCGTGTTGTCAAAAATGATTAAAGCAAATTACAAGACACCAGAACTTCTCAAACAAATTACATAATAATAATAATTCAGTCACTGTTCTTTTCACTTGTATTGATAGATTAGCATGAAGTCAACCAATTTGTTTCATTATTTTAAAATATCCACACATAGCTTTTCTCTGACTCACAAATAAAACATATTATGCAGCTGTGTTACATAGCCAAAAGGGTCATGTCTTCAGTCTCTTATTTCTGTTCTTTCCCAAGTGCCATGGTTTATTTATTAGGGGACCAAGAGGGCATCATAAATATCTGTCTTTAGGTTCAGATTTTTAAAATGGCATTTCATTTTTGAAAGTCATAACCCTCGTGGTAAAAATACACTGCTTAAAAGGCTCAATGAGTTTCTGCTGTTGAATAGAATAGAATATTCTTTATTGGCCAAGTATGATTGGACACACAAAGAATTTGTCTTTGCTGCATATGCATTCAGTGTACATAAGGAGAATAAAATACATCCATCAAGAATAAAAAGATGCATACTATCTTGGTGGACATGCGCAGAAGCAAGGGAATATTGGACTAAAGAATATTGTTAAAGAAAATGTTACAACAAGAAATAGAATTTAGACCAGAGATATTTCTACTAGGTATTATCCCAGAGAAATTCAAGAAAGAGGATACTTATTTGATTATACAAGTAATTACAGCAGCAAGAATTGTATTTGTCCAAAATTGGAAATTAAATAAGCTACCAACAGACCAAGAGATAATAAAAAAGATATTAGATTGTGCAGAGATGAATAGGTTGACAATGAAAATAAAGGATAAAGAGGAATCGGAATACTTCAAGATATGGGGAAGAGTTTATGATTGGCTAGAGAAAGCAAGCTAGAAAAGAAAATAGGGAGAAGATAAAGTACCCAGACGAACACTATTAAATGGAAAAGAGGGAGGGGGAGAAGGGAAAAACAGAAAAGAAATATTAAATATATAAGTATATATTCAAGAGTGAGATATAACGGGGGAGGGGGAACATAGCTAGGGTAGACTAGTGAAGGTAAGGGAATAAGAAATGATGCTAAATTATATTTGGGTTGGCGGAAATACCATCCCAAGGAAACATAATCTGAGATTTGAAATATACACCAACAATAATAGAAAAAGAAAGGGAGAGAGGAGGAGAGAAAGAAAGGAAGATGGGGAAAGAAGAAAGAGGTAAGGAGAGGAGGATGGAAGGGAGAGAAAGAGAAGGAAAAAGGGTAGGAGGGGGAAGAGGAAACAGTAGGAGAAAGGGAAGGGAAGAAGAAAGGAGAAAGCGAAGAGGAAGGAAGAAAGTAGAGAAGGGAGAAAAGAAAGGGAAAACAAGGAGGTGTTACAAAAGGAGGAAGGGGTGGCAAATAAACTGTATATTATAACCTATGAAATGGAATAATAAATGTATAAGAAGGATAAATGTAAAGAAGAGCAACAATTATGTGAATGTATACTTAAAATGGTATGTAAGAGAATAAAAAAATTCTTTGGAGAAAAAGAATAAAAAGATACAACACCTAGTGATAGTCAAGGTTATTAGTAAACTATCAAATCATACTAGGAAACAAATAAAACAATATAAATTGGAAGATACAAGCAACATGGTTATAGTCTGTGATGGTGAATTTATGGCACTTGTGCCACAGATGGCATGTGGAGCCATTTCTGAGGGCACATGAGGCATTGCCCCGTCAGCTTCAATGTATATGTGCATGCTGGCCAGCTGATTTTGGCCTTGATTTTAGGCCATTTTTTGCCCTCCGGAGGCAAGCTGGAAATTGGAAAATGGGCCATTTCAAGCCCCCAGAGGGCCTCCAGGGAAGCAGGGGAGGCCATTTTTGCCCTTCCAGGCTCCGAGAAAGCTGTCCGTGCGTGTGTGGGGCAGCTGGAAGGGGGTCATGAGCAGATGTGCAGGGGGCACAGCATGGAGGGCATTAAATTATGGGGTGGGCATAAAAGGATATGCACACATGCTTTTGGCACGCAAGGCAAAAAAGGTTCACCATCACTGGTTTCAGAGGCACAATCAAGGGCTGAGAAATAAGAATAAGATTAAGTAACAATATTCAAATTTTTGTGTATTTAGAGATTATTCATGAGCTGCTTGGCATAACACCACAATATACATGAACAGGGGTGTCCACAGGGCATGGTGAAGAAAAGCAAAATAGAGGCTACAATAGGGTAATCCAAGACTACTAATTTTTAATGTGAACTGCATATATAATTCACATAAAAATTGAGCAAATTTCAAGAACACCAATTACTCCAAAATTATCTTTCGAACTATAAATTGTATCATCTTGGACAATCCTAGACATATAAATTCAACCAACAGTTTTGGAATTATATAGAATACTTGATCTTTGTTTCCCCCCCTTTTTCTAAGCATGCCATAGTAGCTTCTTTATGCTGAAGCTGTGTCTCTTTGTTTAAATTTTTGTCTTTAAATAACTATGTAAAAAGATCAGAGAAGGGACCTTCTGTTTTTTCAAAAAAGTTTATCTCTGGGTATTAAATAAGCATTGATGATTCTGCAAACACACACAAGCTTGATACGTGAGGACTCTTGTGGTTCTTGCTGAGCGAATCTGTGTGCTTGTGGAGCAAATTGATTTGATGCCCACAAGTTTATTTCTGAGCAACGTTGTTAAGCCTGAGGATAATCTGTCTCCCAGAGACTGGTTCCTTCCCTGAAGGGGTTTCTACCGCAGATTAGACAGTCACATTGCATTACTTCCACTGAGTTCATACCCAAAGACTCACCCTGTCCCACCAAGGGGATGGAACACAGCAGAGACATCAATAAACATGATGAAACTAGATAGGCCCAATAGCTAGTTCTCAGACCTACCAATCTGATAGATGGAGATTGGCTGGGGAATAAAGATGAAAAGACAATTTTGAATAGCCAAGTGCTAGAAATTCATGACTCGATCAGCTGGGGCAGGAGGGGAGTTGAACTTTACCGTAGGGGTCCCCTAGAGTATTTTCACCACATTTTAATCTTCTTAGAAACTTTGCTTATCTATCCACCCACCCATCCATCCATCCTGGCATGTGTCAACCTAAGCCATTAGATCCTGGAAATATGGAAAACTGATTTTCCCTCCCTTTCTTCCTTCAAAACGGCCTCTTTTCATTTTAGGCTGCTTTACACATTTCCTCCTCACTGAAGAGAATATCTTTATTGAGTGTGGCATTATTTTCACAGACTTATAAGATACAGCAGAATAAACATGCAGAAGTGTTAAGAACGGTGTGCTCCACAGCATGTTTTCTCCAAAGTCTATTGTATTTAATACAGAGGTGGGTTCCTCCTGGTTCAGACCGGTTTGGCCAAACCGGTAGTGGTTTGGTAGCATGGGTCACTGGAACCGGCAGTGACCCAGGTCTGCCACCACCACCACCACCCGAACCAGATCTCAGATGGCGTCGCCATCTTGATTGTCAGTTCTGCACATGCGCAGAACAATTTTCATTGCACACATTTTTTTATGTTTTGTGCATGCACAGACCTATTTATGTGCAAATGCACACATGCCTGTACATGCTACTATTTTGCACGCACCAAACCTGCAGTAATGCCAGCAGCAACCCATCCCTGATTTAATAGAACTGCCTGCTATGCAATTCTAGGCACAGAATTGTGCAGTTCAGTGATTGCAAATCTTAAATAGGCTTAGATTGCCTGTATACACATTTAAAAGTAAGATCTAGGATTTATCTTAAATATACACCTATCACACTTATGCTTTGAAGTAAGCACTGTAGAAATCAATGGGAGCTTTATTATTTATTAATTTATTTGATAGGGCTTTTGTGCTACTTATACACTTTGTTTTCCTAACTATGGTCCAAAATTTCCATAAACATCTATAAACTATTGCCTATATTTAAAAATGGCAGTGTGTGTGTGTATGTTCCAGCATAAATCTGGAACACATTGAGCAATTTCAACTCAACTTGGTACAAGGATGACTTTGGAAACAAATACTGTCGGGGTAAGACATCCATAACACCCCTCAGGGTGTGTGTTCTGTTAAGATACACCTGTTGTGCTGTAAAATGGCTTCTACTGTACAGCGTACTGGAGTTGCCATGGTAACGCCTTCACAGGACTCCACAAGGGGCTGCCTCTGGTAAGGGGGAAAATCCAACATTATAAATTATGTTTGGTCTGGACATTTTCCCCCTAAAAATAAATACCCAGGCAACATCAGGTTATCAACTAGTTATTAATAAAATAAAAGGAGCCATTTAGTCCAGTATTTAAGGCACCAGGGTAGAAACTAGGAGATTGTGAGTTCTAGTCCCATTTTAGTCATGAAAGCCAGCTGGATGACTTTGCATCTCTCTCTCAGCCCAACTCACCTCACAGCTTTTTTTTATTGTGGGAGAAATAGGAGGAGGAAAGAGTATTAGATGTGTTCACTGCCTTGAGTTATTTATAAAAATAATAAAGGTGGAATAAAACATTTTAAAAACCCACAATCACATGATTGAAGCCTCCTATCTTTCTATGTTTAAAAACAGGTGTAACTTTCATCATGATTGCTGGTGCTATCTTCATTTTTTCAACCTCCCTTGCAAATTTCTGAGTATTACTGTCAGATCTTACATATATAATTTCAGTTCCTGTTTACCAGCATCTAGCCAACAGGGAAAGCTAGCATTATTAAGGTACACTTAAACACTTAATTTATATTAACAGGAGCAGGAAATAATATTTTATTTCAGAGAGAGAGAGGGAGGGAGAGAAAGGGGGAAGGGAGGGAGAGGGAGAGAAATATAGATGTAGATATAGCTGATATAGATATAGATAGATAGACATAGACATAGATATGAATATGGATCAGGGGTGAAATTCAGCTTGTTCTGACAGGTTCTGGAGAACCAGTAGTGGAAATTTTGAGTAGTTTGGAGAACTGCCAAATACCACCTCTGGCTGGCCCCAGAGTGGGGAGGGAATGGGGATTTTGCAGTATCCTTCCCCTGCCATGCCTACCAAGCCATGCCCATAGAACCGGTAGTAAGAAATTTTGAATTTCACCACTGATATGGATTTAGAGCCAAGGTGGCGCAGTGGTTAAAAGCAGCACTGCAGGCTACTGCTAGATCAGCAGGTCAGCGGTTCAAATCTCACTGGCTCAGGGTTGACTCAGCCTTCCATCCTTCCGAGGTGGGTAAAATGAGGACCCAGATTGTTGGGGGCAATATGCTGACTCTCTGTAAACCGCTTAGAGAGGCCTGAAAGGCCTATGAAGCGGTATATAAGTCTACTGCTATTGCTATTGCTATTGCTATTTATATCTAGTCAAATCAAACAGTTACCAATAGTTCAAGTAAATCTAAAAACTACCAATGAGCCCTCTGTTAAACGATAATACACCAGAATTGAAACAACCAAGCTAAATTTAGGAGAATTAGAGATTAAAACTACAAACAGCCCCATGCTGTAAATTATCACCCAACTCCAAAAGTTTGATGAAAAACAACCACTCTTTACTGATTTTCTGAAAGTAATATTGGTGGAAGCTATCAAGATCTCAAGGAGAAGTTTGTTCTAAAGGACAGGAGCCCTTACTAAAAAGCTCTAATACTCATCTCCTGCTTCCTTGATTTCCGAAGATTGCAGTAACCCCACACATAAGGGGTGGGTTGCTGCTAGTGTTGCTGCCATTTCACTTCATGCACATGCCAGACATGCGCTGTATACATGTGCACAGTTGAGTGTAAATTGTTCTGCACATGCGCAGAACATGCAAATATTAGTAAAAAAACATGTCGGCAATGGCATCACCAACCAGGGAACTGATTCAGGGGCGTGGCCAGCCTGGGTCACTGTCAGTTCGGGCAACCAAGGCCAAAATATCGCTACTGGTTTGCCTGAACTGGTGCGAACCAGTAGCAACCCACCTCTGCCACTCATGATGTATGAACAACATGGCAGATTCTATCTACTTGGAGGAGATGGTCCTAAATGAACCTTAAGGCCAAGCATATATGATGTCATGAATGAATGACGTCACGAATGAATGAAATCATGAGTGAATGAATGAATTTTCTGAGTCTGGAGTGAAGTGGCACCAAGTCCAGTAGGACTAACATCAGTCACCATAAAAACTGAGGCATTCAGCTTATACTGAGCCAAAATTAATGCATTTTTCATACTGAAATGCAGAATCAGTATGTCAGCCTTATGTTTTAACATGTCCCCTCTCTGAATATGGAGGAAGAACAGTATTGACATCTCAGCCATTTTGCTTGTTTTATACTATCTCTGCAAAATATGTTTAGATCTTACCCAGTTCTGGGATAAGATCATGCTCTGGTTCAGGTGGATCTAAAATTCTGATATATATTCTGGGTAGGGTTCATGTCTTCTGGGTTGAAAAAAAAAACCTGGCTGGAGGAGTTGTTCCAGTACATCTTATTTGTATGGCCTTCTGCGTTTAATACTCAGTTAGATAGAAAATCTGTTTCTTTGTTTTTTTACACCCTTCTCCCCATTTATCCTGCTGGTCATTTAAGTAACAATGCGTAGTGCAGGGGTTGGCAACCTTAAACAGTCAAAGAGCACAAAGGTCCTAACCAGAAGTTCCCCATTCAATTCTGAAGCCGAGCATAAGTCTGGTTCCCCCACCATAGAGTCTCCTCCTAGCGCGGCATACTTTTTCCTCTACCTATCCTAACCAAAAGCCTATCAATTGTGGAGCTGACCCATGACAGGGAGCCACAGCAGAGGGATGAAAGAGCCACATGTGGCTCCAGAGCCACAGGTTGCTGACCCCTGGTATAGTGCATAGAGATTTTCTACCACTGCTAAAAAGCACGAAATCTCTATGTTTGTGGTTGGTGATCGCCTAGTTTAAATGTGAGCTTATCTATCCAAAGACCCAGCCTGCCTCTACACTTAAGGGTTACTTCTGCATTATTTCCTGTAGGATCTTGCTGCACAACTTGGATGGCTTCCTATGAAATCCATCTCTTTTGTCCTTTTCTTACAAATTGCAGCCTTTCAATCTACTACGGTGTAACAGATGATGAAAAATGTGGAGGCAATGTTCAAAACCACATTTGACACTGGCTCTTCCTTCAGAAAGGCTCTGTGATTAGATACAGGAAGACAGATGAGGAGATGGCCCAGCATGTGGACAACACAATACTCACATGTCAGGAACCTTTGTTTTCTGTGTGCACTGGGTGTGGAGGAAGAGATAAATTGTTCATTCTGGACACAATCATCTCGGGCAGGAGGAAATTCATCACTCACCAAAAAATGGAAGAAAATTATTCCCCTATAAGTGGCCATTTTTTTTGAGAAAATGTCACACATTCACCCTTTCATAGAAGGTTAGAAGTACAGAGTAAAAGTAATAGTCACAGTACATAAAGTCACAAGCTGAGCTGAAGCCCTAATGAATCCATGGAAACATCCATGGTGTTTTCTTGGTGACATTATGGAAATGCTTTGCCCTTGCCCTCTTCAGAATGTTTTTTTAATTCTCAGTTCAACCTCCAGTTTTTGGAATTAATTCTTGGAGTTGCTCTGATCCATGCAAGGAAGAAGTATAAGACTCTCTTGGCCAGACACACACACGCGCACACACACACACACACGCACACGCACGCACACACGCACACACTGTGTGTGTGTGTGTGTGTGTGTGTGTGTAAAAGATTCAAGCCAAGAGAGTCTTCTTCCTTGCATGGAACCCCACCCACCACCCAGGTCATTACAACACAAAAGAACAACGGACACACAGCCAGCACCTCACCCACACAGGATGATACAAAACAGCTGACCAATCTACAAACATCAACTCCATCTACCAATCAGGATGCAACTACACAGCCAATCAACCCACTTACAGCAACAAAGCCAGCACTCCACACACACACACCAAGATTTATAGAAAGACGACAGCTCTGACCACGCCTTACTCGCACAAGCACGAAGCTGAAAACACCAGCCTGAAGAATGAATATATATAGTTTTACAAGCGAAATGAAAAATCAATAAAAATTAAAATAGGTAAAGGTTCCCCTTACACATATGTGCTAGTTATTCCCAACTCTAGGGAGCAGTGTTCATCTCCGCTTCAAAGCGAAAGAGCTAGCATTGTCCGAAGAAGTCTCCGTGATCATGTGGCCAGCATGACTAAATGCTGAAGGTGCACAGAACACTGTTACCTTCCCACCAAAGGTGGTCCCTATGATGCTTTTGAACTGCTAGGTTGGCAGAAGTTGGGACAAGTAACGAGAGCTCACTCCGTTATGCGGCGCTAAGGATTCGAACCACCGAACTGCCTACCTTTCTGATCGACAAGCTCAGTGTCCTAGCCACTGAGTCACCGCCTCCCTCTCAAAATTAAAATAGTGAGAAGCAAAAAAAGAAAAAGGAAGAAGGAAGAGAAAGCTAATGTCAGAGCTGGCATTCTTTACTTCGCTAGTTACCAGTCCGTCATAGGCTGTGGGGAAGGACAAGCTGTGGGAAGATGGAAGATACCCTAACCAAAAGCAATTTTCATGCCATCTTGAAACATCCCATGGACCTGGGAATGGAACGTAACATCTCTCCATCCCCCCTACTGTCACAGAGACAGGTGTTTCTCCGGTGAGACCGGTCCGTCAGCTCAACCTGGTCTACCCAAATATGGGACAGAACATACTGCTTCCGCTTTCGCCTTTCAGCCCCAATCCAGGAGCCTTCGTAGGCAGCTGCTTCCATAAAGTAAATTTAAATTTGTCACAGAGACAGTTACCAAAACATCTTCAAATATGACTGGACAACTGGAAAATAACAGAGGTGTGGTATGGGGAAGGGAAAGTTAAGTAGGGAGCCTTCATCCGCAAACTCGTAGTTCTGGCTTTGCTCAGTGCACCCACTCGGCTTTTAGTAAAAGAACCTTTTTGCTACAAATGGAATCGAGAGTCTTCCTTTCCTAAGGGACCAGGTTGGGGCAGGTCTGACAGCTAAAGTGCATCTAAGGAGCTTGATTGAGGTGGTGGTTTTTTTTTAGTTTTTCTTCTATCACTTTTATCATTTTACTGTTGTTGTTAGTCCCCAAGAGTTGTCTTCAGATGGGCAGAGGCAGACATATAAATCTTTTTTAAACAGACAGACATGAATGTGGCATTGTAGATCATCTATAGATCTAGACTTACCTTGGGGAATGAGGGAAAACATTACTTAGAAGGGGGAACAGGTAAGGACAAGTTTGGATTATCTTTGTGATGTGTTGTGATGAGACGAAGACTGCATCAGGAGCATCTACCTGTCAGGTTTACGAAAGATGCCCTAATTAATTCATTAGCCTCGAGCCAAGTTTCAAAAGAAATCCAGTCATTTATTAGGAGCACCATTTCGGCAATACCACTTTGCAGTCAGATCTAAGCCTCATTTGAATTATAGCTGAACTTTACCCATCCACTCCCTACCCTCTGTCTGTGTCATAAATCAAATTCTCCAATAAGGTGCATCCCTCCTAAGCCTGCTGTAGTAATTTGAGATCCGACTCTAGCTGAAGGTATGCTTGGAATGCGCTCCCCCCCTTTCCTCACCATGGCAACTTTATAAGTTGACACTACCCTCACAATAGCAATAGCAATAGCAATAGCACTTAGGCTTATATACTACTTCAGAGTGCTTTTACAACCCTCTCTAAGCTAAGGTGACCAGACGTCCCGCTTTTGGCGGGACACCCCCGCCTTTTGTTGCATATTCCCGCGTCCCGCCCGCTTTTTAAAAAGGCACGCTTTTTTTGGCGCGCGCAGCTCCCGCCCATCAGCTGCTGGGCTGGCTCATCGTTTCGTTATGCTACCTACAAATTTAAGCCAGCCCAGCCTGCCGCTCAATATTTGATTGGCTGGACTCCAGCCAATCAGTGAGCTGGCTGGGATGGAAAATTTTCAGCACGCCACGTGCTGAAAATTTTCCATCCCAACCAGCTCACTGATTGGCTGGACTCCTTAGCTGAGGGCGCATGCGCGAGTTTCCATTTTATTTCATCTTTCTTGTTGGGGTTGCAGCTGCTGCGCTTACTCACTGGTGGTGAGTAAATAAATAAATAACGTATTATTTTATTCTGATAATTTTATTGTAATTTTATTATAATTTAATTTTATTTAAGGAGAGAGGAGGAGGGGGTGGAAAACACCGGCTTGCTTGCTGGTCGCCGCGTGCTCGGGGCGGAGAGAGGAGGTCGGAGGAGGGGGTGGAAAACACCGGCTTGCTTGCTGGTCGCCGCGTGCTCGGGGCGGAGAGAGGAGGTCGGAGGAGGGGGTGGAAAACACCGGCTTGCTTGCTTGCTGGTCGCCGCGTGCTCGGGGCGGAGAGAGGAGGTCGGAGGAGGGGGTGGAAAACACCGGCTTGCTTGCTGGTCGCCGCGTGCTCGGGGCGGAGAGAGGAGGTCGGAGGAGGGGGTGGAAAACACTGGCTTGCTGGTCGCCACGTGCTCGGGGCAGAGAGAGGAGGTCGGAGGAGGAGGTGGAAAACACCGGCTTGCTTGCTGGTCGCCGCGTGCTCGGGGCGGAGAGAGGAGGTCGGAGGAGGGGGTGGAAAACACTGGCTTGCTGGTCGCCACGTGCTCGGGGCGGAGAGAGGAGGGGGTGGAAAACACTGGCTTGCTGGTCGCCGCGTGCTCGGGGCGGAGAGAGGAGGTCGGAGGAGGAGGTGGAAAACACCGGCTTGCTTGCTGGTCGCCGCGTGCTCGGGGCGGAGAGAGGAGGTCGGAGGAGGGGGTGGAAAACACCGGCTTGCTTGCTGGTCGCCGCGTGCTCGGGGCGGAGAGAGGAGGTCGGAGGAGGGGGTGGAAAACACCGGCTTGCTTGCTGGTCGCCGCGTGCTCGGGGCGGAGAGAGGAGGTCGGAGGAGGGGGTGGAAAACACCGGCTTGCTTGCTTGCTGGTCGCCGCGTGCTCGGGGCGGAGAGAGGAGGTCGGAGGAGGGGGTGGAAAACACCGGCTTGCTTGCTTGCTGGTCGCCGCGTGCTCGGGGCGGAGAGAGGAGGTCGGAGGAGGGGGTGGAAAACACCGGCTTGCTTGCTTGCTGGTCGCCGCGTGCTCGGGGCGGAGAGAGGAGGTCGGAGGAGGGGGTGGAAAACACTGGCTTGCTGGTCGCCACGTGCTCGGGGCGGAGAGAGGAGGTCGGAGGAGGAGGTGGAAAACACCGGCTTGCTTGCTGGTCGCCGCGTGCTCGGGGCGGAGAGAGGAGGTCGGAGGAGGGGGTGGAAAACACTGGCTTGCTGGTCGCCACGTGCTCGGGGCGGAGAGAGGAGGTCGGAGGAGGAGGTGGAAAACACCGGCTTGCTTGCTGGTCGCCGCGTGCTCGGGGCGGAGAGAGGAGGTCGGAGGAGGGGGTGGAAAACACCGGCTTGCTTGCTTGCTGGTCGCCGCGTGCTCGGGGCGGAGAGAGGAGGTCGGAGGAGGGGGTGGAAAACACCGGCTTGCTTGCTTGCTGGTCGCCGCGTGCTCGGGGCGGAGAGAGGAGGTCGGAGGAGGGGGTGGAAAACACCGGCTTGCTTGCTTGCTGGTCGCCGCGTGCTCGGGGCGGAGAGAGGAGGTCGGAGGAGGGGGTGGAAAACACCGGCTTGCTTGCTTGCTGGTCGCCGCGTGCTCGGGGCGGAGAGAGGAGGTCGGAGGAGGGGGTGGAAAACACTGGCTTGCTGGTCGCCACGTGCTCGGGGCGGAGAGAGGAGGTCGGAGGAGGAGGTGGAAAACACCGGCTTGCTTGCTGGTCGCCGCGTGCTCGGGGCGGAGAGAGGAGGTCGGAGGAGGGGGTGGAAAACACCGGCTTGCTTGCTTGCTGGTCGCCGCGTGCTCGGGGCGGAGAGAGGAGGTCGGAGGAGGGGGTGGAAAACACCGGCTTGCTTGCTTGCTGGTCGCCGCGTGCTCGGGGCGGAGAGAGGAGGTCGGAGGAGGGGGTGGAAAACACCGGCTTGCTTGCTTGCTGGTCGCCGCGTGCTCGGGGCGGAGAGAGGAGGTCGGAGGAGGGGGTGGAAAACACTGGCTTGCTGGTCGCCACGTGCTCGGGGCGGAGAGAGGAGGTCGGAGGAGGAGGTGGAAAAAAACACCGGCTTGCTTGCTGGTCGCCGCGTGCTCGGGGCGGAGAGAGGAGGTCGGAGGAGGGGGTGGAAAACACCGGCTTGCTGGTCGCCTCCCTCGCTCGCAGCCAGGCTTTGGTCCCGCCTTTCCCGCTCTCCGTGGGAGAATGTGTGTGTGTGTGAGAAAGAGAGAGAGATTGTGTGTGTGTGTGTGTGTGAGAGAGAGAGAGAGATTGTGTGGGAAAGCAAACGTGGGAAAGTCCTTTGCAGGCGGCTAGAACTGGCCGCCAGCAAAGGACTTCCCTAGACTGGGAGAGATATTTAAAAAAAACGGCGGTCCTTCTAGCTCGCTTTGTTGCTTGGTTTGCTGCAGCCCTGGGGAGCCATGGAGAGGGCGAGTCAGAGGCAGCCCAGCACCTGGCGTCCCCCCCCCCCCTCGGCGGCACCGAGATGGCTCTCCTGGACGCCTGACCTGCCGGTATCTCCCCCCTCCCGTTTTCTGCCTTCCGGAAGCCCATCGCTTCGGGCGCTTCAGGCTCTTTCCTTTCCTCCCATCCCTTGCCCTGCTTTCTGCTCGAACGGAATATCTTCTGCTGCCTCCTCCTCCCCCAACAGCACTGCTGGATTTGCCGCCCAACGCTGCGGCTGAGGTGAAGCCGCCAAAGCTCCCTGCTTAGGTGAGGTGTTCCGAGCGGAGCGGGAGGCAGGCACCGCCGCCGCTGCCATGGGCGGGGGCGCCTGCGGGAGCTTTGGCGGCCTTCACCTCGGCTGCAGCGCTGGGCAGCAAATGTGGTGGTCCTCTTGGAGGAGGAGGGGGAGGCGGCAGGAGTTATTCTGGTGGGGGGGAGGCTCGTCAGCATCTTCAGCGGCAGCCCTGCCCCTGTGAAAAAACCCGAAGATGGAGCAGATGATGTCGCTGCCACATGACTGGAGGAGGAATTCTGGGAGTTGAAGTCCACAGTCTTAAGCTGTCAGGTTTGAAGATCCCTGTGTTTTTTTCCCCTAAAGGGTTAGGGGTGCAAGGATCTTGTAACTTGACAGCTTTAAGACTTGCATGCTTCACTGCCAGAGTTTCTGAGCCAATATGACTGGAGGAGGAATTCTGGGAGTTGAAGTCCACAGTCTTAAAGCTGTCAGGTTTGAAGATCCCTGTGTTTTTTTCCCCTAAAGGGTTAGGGGTGCAAGGATCTTGTAACTTGACAGCTTTAAGACTTGCATGCTTCACTGCCAGAGTTTCTGAGCCAATATGACTGGAGGAGGAATTCTGGGAGTTGAAGTCCACAGTCTTAAAGCTGTCAGGTTTGAAGATCCCTGTGTTTTTTTCCCCTAAAGGGTTAGGGGTGCAAGGATCTTGTAACTTGACAGCTTTAAGACTTGCATGCTTCACTGCCAGAGTTTCTGAGCCAATATGACTGGAGGAGGAATTCTGGGAGTTGAAGTCCACAGTCTTAAAGCTGTCAGGTTTGAAGATCCCTGTGTTTTTTTCCCCTAAAGGGTTAGGGGTGCAAGGATCTTGTAACTTGACAGCTTTAAGACTTGCATGCTTCACTGCCAGAGTTTCTGAGCCAATATGACTGGAGGAGGAATTCTGGGAGTTGAAGTCCACAGTCTTAAAGCTGTCAGGTTTGAAGATCCCTGTGTTTTTTCCCCCTAAAGGGTTAGGGGTGCAAGGATCTTGTAACTTGACAGCTTTAAGACTTGCATGCTTCACTGCCAGAGTTTCTGAGCCAATATGACTGGAGGACAATGTGACCACTGTCTGTGATTCCTTTGTTCCATCCAACTATATACCAATTATCCCATATCCAATAAAATTCTGATTCTTCTTTTCCCTGTATTTCTTTTGTTAATATATCCATTTCGGCACAGTCCATAATTTTTCTTATTATTTCTTCTTCATTTAGGTTTAGTTTATTTTTCTACTTCTGGGCGAAAGCGATCCTTGCTACTGTAAGTATGCGTAATATTAGATATTGTATTTCTTTTTTGTATTTCATCGGTATAATTCCTAATAGAAAGAGTTCAGGTTTCCAATCTAACTTAACCTTTGTTATTTCTTCCAACCAATTTTTGATCCTTTTCCAGAATTTTTTTGCCTCTTCACAAGTCCACCATAAATGATAATATGTGCCATGATGTATTGAATCACATTTCCAGAAATTTAGCGAGGTATTTGTTGAAATTTTGGCCAACCTTGACGGTGCCAGATGCCATCTATAATAAAGCATTTTGTACTGGTTTTCCTTGTATGGGATTGATAGTGTCATTCTTAAATTTATTCCCCAAAATTTTTCCCATTTGTCTAGTTAAATGTTATAGCCAAAGTTCTGTGCCCATTTTATCATTGGTTCTTTTACAGTTTCCAATTTCCTCTTCCATTTGATACTTCAAGAGGAATTTGTATATTTTCCCTATCATCTTTCTGTCCAGACTTTGAATAATTTTATCCAATTCGTGTGGTTCTGTTTCAATACCATATATTTTAGTGTCTTTATTGTATTTAGTTTTAATTTGGAGGTAGGTTAGCCAATCACCTTTCATATTCTGATCTGCCAATTCTTCAATTGTTTTTAAATTTCCCTGTCTATCAATTAGATCTCTGTATCTTAGAATTTTGTTCCAATCTGTAAAATTTGGGTGTGTCGTTCTTTCTGTTGGTGATAGCCAATTTGGGGTTTTCACATAGTGTTTTTTTTATTTTAAGCCATTGTTGCACTAAAGTTCCAATTAAATGATTTTGAAAGTATTTGTGCATTTTATGTTTGTCATTCCATAAGAAATTATGCCAGCCTGCCTGCAGGTCATGACCTTCTAAGATCAGAATTCTTTTATTCTTTAACTCAATCCAATCCTTCATCATTGTCATTGTTACTGCAGTTGCGTATATACTAGGCTCCCTGTGTGCTTCCATCCATCGCTACGAAGATCTGCTGACTCTGCCTGCCTGCTGGTAAGTGAGCCGGGTTTTTTCTTTTCTTTTTTAATGTATTTTAAAATAATATGTTATTTATTGTGCATATGATTTTTTAAAATAGTGGTATTCTGTGTTGATTCTTTTTTTAAATTGTCTTAGACTATTTAAAAAAAGATTCTATCCAAAATAAATTGAAACAAGCCATTTTTAAAATTTCTATGCACAATACTTTGAAATGGACTCAGGAGTCATGATTGACACTGAGTGAATTTGCACTTTAATAATCAGGAAGATACAATGGCATTGAAAAAAGTGACTGATGACCATTTTTCACACTTAGCGACCATTTTCACACTTAGCGACCGTTGTGGAACCTCATGGTTTAAAATGATTTTACTTCAATTTATTCTGTGTGGAATAGTTTGAAATGGTGACAGTATAAATTATTGCTGGTGTAATACTTAACAATGGTTTTTAAGGATTTCTTTTATTTATAGAATACCTTTTTATTATTTTGGGGGGATTTTTATTTTGGGGGGATTTTTATTTTTAAATTGTTTATAAAATGTATTTACTACAAGAAATGTTCCTTTTTGCAAATGTGATCTTTGCAAATCTTTGTGATGCAATATGTCCAGACCAGGTTTATGTGTCTCAAAGTGGCTGCTATTCTATGGGCAGGGCAGGTTGGTGCAAGGCAGCTTTGCCAGATTTGGTGTGTTTCACCCTCATTGAATTTTATATAGTATAAAATCATATAATTTTAATTTTTTTTAGATTATTAACATGAGTAAGAAAAGAGGATGCAAATTCAACGATGATCTAAGAAATGAATTTCCTTTTCTTAAAAAAACAAAAAGCGACCACATAGTAAGATGTGAGAAATGCAATGGCGAATTTTCTATTGCGCACGGTGGGAGGCATGATATTACAAAGCATTTGGAGACGCAGAAACATAAGAGATATGTAGATGCTGTTGCATCTTCCTCCAGAATGCAAGACTATTTTCATAAACCAACATATGCAGACGAAGACAAGAAATTAGCATTGGCAGAAGGACTTATGTCTTTTCATACTATTAATCACAATCATTCCTTCCGATCTATGGACTGTACAACACAAGTGGTCAAAAAGTTATTCAACAAAAAAATTACCTGTGCTAGAACTAAATCCGAGGCAATTGTGCGTAATGTGCTTTCCCCATATGCATTTACAGAATTAAGCAAAAATCTAGAGAAAATTAATTTTGTATCCATATACTCTGATGCATCAAATCATAAGGATATCAAATTATTTCCAACCCTTATTCGATTTTTTGATTCGGAAACTGGAATAAAAATTAGAATGTTAGATTTTGTTTCTTTGCCTGGCGAAACTTCGGAAATAATTTTCAGTTCCATTATTAAAATTTTGGAACAAAACAATTTAAAACACAAAATAATCGCATATTGTGGAGACAATACAAATGCAAATTTTGGAGGAAAAGTGAGAAGGGGTACCAATAATATTTTTTATAAATTAAACCAAAACCTTAGTCAAAATATTATTGGTGTTGGTTGTGCAGCGCACATAATACATAATGCTATTCAAACAGCTGCTGACTTGTTGCCCATAGATGTGGAAAATATTATTGTTAAAATTTATTGTTATTTTCATATATACACTGTGCGCGTTGAAAGTCTTAAAGAATTTTGTCAAGATGCAGAAGTCGAATATCACAAAATGCTTGGATATAGTAAAACACGCTGGTTAGCTCTTTTGCCAGCTGTCGAAAGAATTTTGAAACTATTCGATCCTTTGAAGTCCTACTTTCTATCACAGGATAGATGTCCTAGAATTTTAAAAGAGCTTTTTGAAAAAGAATATTCAAAAATTTGGCTAGAGTTTGTACACAATCAAGCAGCTCTTTTTCAAAATAGTATAAAAATTATTGAAGGTGACAAAATTTCGGCAATTGAAGTAGCAAATGAACTTAATAATTTAAAATTTCAGTGTCAACAGCGGTTAGATACAATTTTTATTCCCATTACTATCCGTAATACTATAAGGCAGCTAGAAGAAGAAGGTGCAATAAATCGTGCAGATACCATGAATCATTTTAAAAACTTCTATAAAAACTGCGTAGATTATTTAGAAGAGTGGACGGTACATTTTAACAATATCGAACATTTTAATTGGGTTGAATTAAAAAAAGAACTTGATTGGCATGATGTGCAAAAATCATTCGAGCATATTCATCAAAATTTCCCAAATAGTGATATTTCTGAAACTAATCTTTTTACTGAGGTATCACATTTAAAACTATATATGAATAAGGAAAAAGTTGAATCTTGGGCATCAGCAAAAATGACAACAGAGAATAAATGGATAGAAATGTTTAATCATTTTCAAAGAAACCATATTTCATGTAATAATGTATTAAAAATTGTGGAATACGCGCTGTCCTTACCAGGAACTAATGCTGCGATTGAACGTGTTTTTTCTACGGTAAATCAAGTGTGGACATCAGAAAAATCACAATTAAGTGTTGAGACTTTGAAAGCCATTTTATGTGTAAAATATAATTTAACGAATTCGTGTGAAAAATTTCATGACCTTTTAAACAATGACAGCAATCTACTAAAAAAAATTCACTCAAGTGAGAAATATGCCAAAGAGTAAAATTATTCTGTACATAATTTTTGTCAATATATTTAATAAATATAAATGTAAATAAATGTATTATATTTGTACTGTACATAATTTTTGTCAATATATTTAATAAATATAAATGTAAATAAATGTATTATATTGTAGTTATGTTGAAATAAAAAAATATTACAATACTATTTTTGTGATGTATGAAAATTTTTGTTGCTCCGTATAAAATTTTTAATCAAGCCCCCCCACCCCCCCACCCGGCAGAAGCCCTGGGACCGAGTGGAAGTTCTCTGCGCGAGGTGAAACGGCCGGCAGCTGCCTCTCCCATGAAGCTGAAAGAATGGAAGGAGGAAGGAAGAGAAAAAAGGAGGAAGGGAGTGAGTGAGGAAAGAAAAGGATGGAAGGAGGGAAGAAGGAAGGAAGAGAGGGAAAGAACAGAAGACAGATAAGGTGAAGGTAGATAAGCAAGAGGAATGAAGGAAGAAGTGAGGAGTCTCGAGGAGGGGGAAAACATTTAGTGACCAAAGTTACAATGGCATTGAAAAAAGTGACTGATGACTATTTTTCACACTTAGCGACCGTTGCGACCATTTTTCACACTTAGCGACCGTTGCGACCATTTTTCACACTTAGCGACCGTTGCGACCATTTTTCACACTTAGCGACCGTTGCAGCATCCTCATGGTCACGTGATCAAAATTTTGTTTGGCAACAGATTCGTATTTATGCTGGTGTCCTGGGGTGACCTTTTGCCAAAAAAATTTTTTTACCCCCCCCCCCCCCCCCGGTGAAGGGCGTCCCTCTTTTCCAATCTGAAAATCTGGTCACCTTACTCTAAGCGGTTTACAGAGTCAGCATATTGCCCCCAACAATCTGGGTCCTCATTTTACCCACCTCAGAAGGAGGGAAGGCTGAGCCAACCTTGAGCCTGGTGAGATTTGAACTGCCAAACTGCAACTAGCAGTCAGCTGAAATAGCCTGCAGTGCTGCTCTTTAATCACTGGGCCACCTCGGTTCTCCTAACAATAGTTAGTGAGGGATATTAGAGGATGTGAGAAACAGTGCGCTGTTATTTTAACCCGCTAAGCTTTCAACTAAAGCTAAGAAGAACTGAAAATTGTAAAGAAAACCTTTACTAACAAAACTTGGACTGCTAAGCATCTCTATCTAGCAACTGCAGCGCTATAGAGTGAGAAAAATCTGATCAATAGTACTCAAAAGTGTGTTAAAATTGAAGAGGCTCACAAATGTCCACTCACCTCAGTTCTCGCCACAGGAAGCAGCTGCCAGAAACTCATTTTGTCCTAATAATACAGTCCCATTAATAGATGACCCTTGTTGCAGACAAAGCAGAAGGTCTGACTCTGACTCTGTATTAAAGTCTTCTTTAAAGTTTAATTTTTTTATTTATTTTTGTGTTGTCCATCATGAGTCCTTTAGGGAACAAAAATAAGCTTGGGGTTATCGGAGCTTGGTTGTAATAATGCACACAATTGCTAGACGGCAGCAGAGAGTTAAAAAAATATCTAACTCTTTGCTGCTAGAGATCAACCTCTATCAAACCAATTTTGCTCCTAGAGAAGATCAACCCTGACTGCTGTTCAGAAGGCCAGATCCTGAAGATGAAACGAGAGAGGAGGGGGAGGGAGGGAGGGGGGGAGGGAGGGAGGGAGGGAGGGAGGGAGAGAGAGAGAGAGAGAGAGAGAGAGAGAGAGAGAGAGAGAGAGAGAGAGAGAGAGAGAGAGAGAGAGAGAGAGAGAGAGAGAGAGAGAGAGAATTGGTTTCAATTAGAATACCCATGACAGTGTTAATTTCATTCTCAAGTTCACTTAACTGGGCATGCTTGGCCAAGCTATCAGTGACAATATTCCTATTTAGTAATGAAATATCTCACCAAGCCATAACATAGAAGAATGAAAGAAACTCCACCAATTTCAGAAATGCAAAAATGAATGTTATGAAAAAGTTACTTAGACAATGTTTACAAAATGAAGGGTTTTTTAAAAATTGTTAGGTGTGTAATGGATTTGGTCCCTTGATAGCAATAGTAGCACTTAGACCAGGAGTGTCAAATTCGATTTCATTGAGGGCTGCATCCGAGTTGAGTTGTATTTGACCTTGGGGGGGGGCATGGGCATGGCTAGGGGGGTATGGCCAGCACGACTTGTGTTGGGGACATCTGTGGTGGCCCGAATGCTCTGCCAGTGAAAACAGGCTCCTGAGGAATGGTCCCCCCAAAAAGAAAAAAAAAATCAGTAAAGAAGGGAATAGTGGGGAAAGCCTGTTGTGCCTTAAAATGGCTTCTACCATACTGCCTTAAAATGGATTCTACTGTACAGTGGAGTTGCCATGGTAACAGCTTCACAGTTACCACAGTACCCAGAGTCCCCACTCTGGTATGGGGGAAAATCCAATATTAGAAATTGCAGCAACATTCATGGAAGGGGGGATCAGATAATTAAATACCCGGACAGTGCCAGGTTATCAGCTAGTAGATTAAGAAGAAAAGAGATGGCTTAGAGTGAACTTTTCCCAGTCCAATTATATTCCAGTCAAGGTGAAAATACATGGGAATCTACAAGCTGCACTTGCCTTTTCTGTGTGTGTGTGTGTGTGTGTGTGTGTGTGTGTGTGTGTGTATGTATGTATGTATGTATGTATGTATGTATGTGTATACATACATACATACATACATACATACATACATACATACATACATACATACATATATATATATATATATATATATATATATATATATATATATATAGTCACAACCCCTGGTATGCCCCAATTAAATAAATAAATTAAATCAAGGGAGTAAAGTATATATAGAAGAATCTTGTGGCTTAATGGTTAACACATCTGCCTAAGATGCAGTACAGCACAGGTTCTAATCCCAGTAAGGGTATGGCTAGCTGATGAGAGCTAAATAGCTTGAAATAGATCTATACTAGTCTCCCTTTATTTATTTATCAGCACAAATATAACACACACACACACACACACACATATATATATATATCAAGGCACAGAATGTTGTGTAGAGTCTTCCTTGCCTTGCCTGTTTGATGCACAGTAGCAGGTTGTCTCTGTAGCACAAGAAAGCCTTGTTGCGTCAAAGCTTTGCTGTCTCCCACAGTTCAGTTTTGTATAATTAGGTAATCCAGCAGGCAGATACCTAAAATCTCCTCCCTTTGATGTTATGGCATTGCCTTTGAGGCTTTTCTCAGGGATGAAATCAGAGATCAGCTTAACCAACATCTGGAAGTGAGGTACCCCTTCTGCTTTCTTTGTGCACCTGAGGTGCTCTAGCAAGAGGTGAAAGAGTGCTGGAGGGTTTTCGGGTTGTGTGGATGGACAGTAGCAATAGCAATAGCACTTCACAGTGCTTTCCAGCCCTCACTAAGCAGTTTACAGAGTCAGCCTACTGCCCCCAACTATATGGGTCCTCATTTACCCACCTTTGAAGGATGGAAGGCTGAGTCAACCCTGAGCCTGGTGAGATTCGATCTGCCAAATTGTTGACTGCCCGTGATCTACAGAAGTAGGCTGCAGTGCTGCACTCTAACCACTGCACCACTGCGGTAGAGATAGCGAAGGTTGTGGAAGGTAAATCTTAAATTCAGTGGCCAAAAGGGAAGTCTAAAGGCTTCGTTTGGAGTTCTGAGGTAATATTGGTTAGATGAGAGAAATTGATTGTTTTTCAGCTCATGTTTTTTACTATATTGTACTATACAAGTATACCAGAAACTGCAGTTTATTTTAATAAATGTCTGTCTGTCTGTCTGTCTGTCACCCATCCATCCATCCATCATCTATCTATCTATTGTGTTTGTCTTTTGTCTGTCTGTCTATTATCTATCTATCTATCTATCTATCTATCTATCTATCTATCTATCTATCTATCTATCTATTTATCTATCTATTGTCTCTGTCTTTTGTCTGTCTATCATCTAGATGTCTGTCTGTCTGTCTGTCTGTCTGTCTATCTATCTATCATCTATCATCTATCATCTATCATCTATAATTATCTATCATCTATTTACTGTGTGGGTCTGTCTGTCTGTCTATCTATCTATCTATCTATCTATCTATCTATCTATCTATCTATCTATCTATCTATCTATCATATCTATCTATCTATCTATCTATCTATCTATCTATTGTCTCTGTCTTTTGTCTGTCTATCATCTAGATGTCTGTCTGTCTGTCTGTCTATCTATCTATCTATCTATCATCTATCATCTATCATCTATCATCTATCATCTATCATCTATCATCTATCATCTATCATCTATCATCTATCATCTATCATCTATCATCTATCATCTATCATCTATCATCTATCATCTATCATCTATCATCTATCATCTATCATCTATCATCTATCATCTATCATCTATCATCTATAATTATCTATCATCTATTTACTGTGTGGGTCTGTCTATCTATCTATCTATCTATCTATCTATCTATCTATCTATCTATCTATCTATCTATCTATTATCTATCTATCATCTACCTATTTATGTACTGTGTCTGTCTGCCTGTCTGCCTGTCTTATCTGCCTGCCTGCCTGCCTATCTATCATATCTATCTATCTATCTATCTATCTATCTATCTATCTATCTATCTATCTATCTATCTATCATCTATCTATCTATCTATCTATCTTCTTTCTATATCATCTCTCTCTCTCTCACTCACTCACTCACTCACTCACTCCTCTCTCTCCTATCTTGCTCTTCTACATGTCTTTTTTCATTAACATTTTTATTGAGTTATAAAGTATTACAAAATACAAAGTACAAAGTAAATAGAAAAGCAGTATGGGGAGGAGAAAGAAAAGTGAAGAAAGATAAGAAAGAAAAGAAAAAATAAGCATTGACTCTTCTACATCTCTTCTACATCTCATTGTCAGGAAAGGCAAAAATTGCTAAAATTCTCCCCAACTCAGAATAGTTTGTGGACATATAAATGAGATAAACAAGTCCGTTGCCAGGCTATTTTGAGATTTTCCCTGGCCCCTATTCCCACCAAAAAATGCCTTTCTTCTCCAACTTCTTAGCCAACTATGGTACCTGCTGGTCTTGGCCAAAATGCTTCCTAATGTTTTTTGTCAGGGAAATGAAAATCAGAACGGGCTCTAAACAATGGCTTTTATTACAGACTTACTCAGAAGGACAGCTTGAAATCTAATTTATGTAATTGCCTGGGATGGAGGGGGAGTGGGGATGTGTCCCTGGCTCCTGATCTGAATAATAAATTAGAACTAGAGCAGGCCAGGCGGTACCCCAGATAGGTGCATGAGGAAATGTCTGGTTTTAAGGACATCCCCCTTGGGATGGAGTTGAGCTCTTATCTCTGCCACTATGAAAAGTCAATCCAGCTTATTTAGTTTGACCCTGTTTCCCCCCTCTCATTCTAGGGTGACTTTAATCAAGAAGGGCACGAGTGGCCGGAGATAAAAAAAAAAAGTGTGTGATTTCAGTAACTCATTAAAGGCTTGGATCTCCGGCTTCAACCACAGAGAGACTAAAGAGGGAAGACTGTGAGGTAGTGGGGAGGCGATAAGAGCAGATGGGCTTTCCTCTAATTAAACAAAGCCTGGTTATCGAGGATTTAATGCAGGGGCAAGAGGAGAGAGATGAGGAACAGAAGTAGGAAAGATGGCAGGTGCATGCATTATCGTAAGGAAACAGGGCAAAGATAATACTAAAGAAAACTCTGACTGCTGGTTAACTCTAGTTCCTATGTTAACATTTCATTATGTCTTGGAAGCTGAGATCTTTCGGAACAAGCAAGGGTCATTTGGGGCTCTTTATGAAAAATGGTGGGAGAGAAAGCATTGTCCACCTTGACCAGGGGTGAAATCCAGCCGGTTCTGACAGATTCTGGAGAGCTGGTAGCGGAAATTTTGAGTAGTTCAGAGAACCGGCAAATACCACCTCTGGCTGGCCCCAGAGTGGGGTGGGAATGGAGATTTTGCGGTGTCCTTCCTCTGCCACTCCCACTAAGCCTCGCTCACAGTAAAAAAAATTGAATTTCACCACTGACCTTGACGCCTGGATTGGAATAAAGACTTGGTGATGGTGCAACTCAACGTCGTCTCCTGATTATTCCGGAATGACCCTCATGATCAGATAAAGCATGTATGAACAAAGAGAATGACAAGTCGTAAGTTATAAAGCCCTTCATGGTATTGGATCTGGGTACTTGAGAGACCGCCTGCTGCCAATTACCTCCCACAGACCCATTAGATCTCACAGGGTTGGCCTCCTCCGGGTGCCATCTACCAGCCAATGCCACCTGGCTATTACCCGGGGGAGGGCCTTCTCTGTGGCAGCTCCGGCCCTCTGGAATGAACTCCCCGCAGGGATTCGGACCCTCACCTCTCTCCAGGCCTTCCGAAAAGCCGTCAAAACCTGGCTTTGCCGGCAGGCCTGGGGGTGATGAGTTCCCTCCCCTCTCGACATGTATGGCTGTGCGACTGTTGTCTACTTTTATTATTTGTATTTTGTCTTTTATGTTCCCCTTTTTTTCCCCCTTGAATTGTTCGCTAACCTGAGTCCTCCCGGAGAAGGGCGGCATACAAATAATAAAATACAAATACAAATACTCGTGGCAAACTGGTCTTTTCTCTTCTATGGTCAGTGGTGGGTTGCTGCCGGTTAATAATCGGTTCAGGGAGTGTGTGCTTCGTGCATGTGCGCAGCGCTGAAAATGAAGCATTTAGAACCACAGCAACTTACTTTCCATATCAGCAATGGTAAGTAAAACAGCTGGGGGGGGGAATCAGCTGTGCTGCATGATTGAGATGAGATAGAAAGCAGGAAATAAAGGACAGGATAGAGCAGGGGCGGGTGGGTGGGGCCAGCTGATTGTCGGAGCTACCCGTTTGCCCAAACCGGTCCGAACCAGCTGAATACCAGCTCTGTCTATGGTCCACATTCTGAATGGAATGAAAGCCACACTTCCTTTCAGATTATCTTGCTTTGAGGATGTTTCTCCTTCTCTCAAACAAGCCAAGGAAGATTTGAAGCAAGGAGATCTTTCTGGATAGTTCTAATTATGATGTCATTGAATGTAAGGGGGTGAGGGGAAGGCCCAGTATCCAATATGGGCTACCCTTCAACCACTCAAGCCAAAATTTCAGTCGGAGTGAAATGTTGGCCTTGGCTTGCTTTTTTTCAACCAAAATTAGTTTCTAGATCTTCATAGGTAATGGAATATACAGAGGATATGCACACTAAGTGGGTGTCAGCCTCTGTTTTGCTGCTTGCTTTTCGGCTGCCATTGAAATGGGGAGGGAGGGCATGGTATTTGGGTGAGGGAAATAATCTGTACCGGAGGACTGTTAATTGGGAGTTGTTCTCACCATTCGTTTGCACATGTGGAAGGAAGGGAGCTTCCCGCCAAGGCCAACTGTCCGGCATACCAACCTGATGATGATTTTGAAGATGTCTCCCACCTGACAGCTATGGAGATTTACGATTGGACTATGGACTGGGGTACCAAGGGGAGGGGAATGAATCATGTATTGATATCTAATGCTTTCGTGCCCTTTTGCTCAGATCCAGCTTTGCTTACCTTCTCATTACTTATAATCAGTAAAAGTACTCTTAATGCTGCAAAATGGAGTTGAGTGGTTTCTTTCTTGGTTATTAAGTGAAGGAGCCGTGACAGTGGGAGAATAGAGAAGAAAATGTTTTATCTCAATAGAAACAGAAACTTATGATTTACTATTCAGAAAATCAATAGTTAAAGAAAATTATGAAGATACAATTTAATTAACTGCAGCTATAGACCATAGTTTGCAGAGACCCTTAAATACACAGTTTCAGACTCTGTTTTACATGAATTCTGTCCATTCAGTAGCCATCTCTCAGATAGGAAAGTTGAGATACTTCCACTGCAAGATACAGAGAGAGAGACTGAGAAACCTTGTGATTATTTAGGAAGGTAAATGGTTTAACTGTTAGTGGGGGATTCTGTAGAGATTCTCAGTCATCCAGGTCATGGTTGTCCCAAAGGTGCTTTTTCAAGAAGCAACTGGACTTTCTTGTTTTTTCTTTGAAGACGTTTCATTTCTCATCCAAGAAGCTTCTTCAGCTCTGACAGGATAGTGGGGAACGGGCGGATTTATACTCCTTGCAGACAGCTGGTCATTTGCAACCCTTTAGAGAGTCGTTGAAGCATTTGGAGATTTATTTGTGTCCTCAAGATCACCTGAGTAGTGCTCCTGGTTCCTGTAGTCTGCAGTTGGACTTCCTTGTTTTTTCTTTAGTGTTAGTGGGGGGTATTGCATATTCACATATTCACATTGTGAAATCCTAGATCACAGGTTTCAAACTCGCTATGTCACATTGCTGTTACATGATGTATCATGACATTTTTGCCCTTCACAGAGCTGGGGTGGGTGTGGTCTAAGTGTGACACATGCAGCCTGCAGGCCACCAGTTTGATACCCCTGGCCTAGATTGACCAAAACCATAATGGACAGCAAAGATCACTATGGGTCCAGCCAGGGATGGCTGTGTCACATAGAAGGTTGTAACTTGATGTCAGACCTGCAGCCATCTTTTCTTTTGGACCTTTGGCCTGCCACACTTTCTATTATTCTACTATGCATTTTCTATTGTGGGAAAAGGGGAGGGGGTGAGTGTATGGAGTTAGATGCGATGTAGCCATAACAAAATTCTTTCTAGAAAGCCAAGGTCATCCTTTGTCTTTGCATCTTTGCACCTGATGGGAACTGGATGGGTGGAACTGCCAGCATGGCAGTGGAAGATTGGACCATGTGATGGACTTGTGGGTCTGAGGGCAAGATCTTGAACTTTCAACTGGGTGGGAAAACCCAGGAAGCTTTCAGATTCTGGTTGAGCAATACTTTACCTTGGAATTTGATTTACTTTTGGATGCTATATGGAATCCTGACACTTGAAACATGACAAAAGATTAGCATGGAAAACAGATCAGATGATCTTGGCCACCATTTTGATTTGTTGACCTCTGCTCCAAATACTTTGTTAAGGCCATTGTCAATCCTTGTGACATCAATACAAGTTACTCATCAGCTTACCAGCAGATGATCTACTTTCTGATCATTCTTTTCTTATTCTACAAAAACATCCAATTATCCCAATTGTAGCAGACACCAATGAAAATAGTAAAATATAAATATAATGCAATGTCTTCTCCATTGTGGCTGGTGTACAATACTTAGGATTACTCTGAATGTTTATTACCATATATGCAAATTGGCTGGATTTCCTAAAAAGCTTTAGCACCACAAATGTGTTTTGCTTGTTTAATTATTCCTGTTAGTGTTTATCCAGGCCTGGCTTTGCCAAATAAACTATTCCGCCATTTTCTCTCCATGAAAGTTTGACTTCAGAGTCACTTTTCTTCTGCCTCAACACAAAGGTTGGGATTATAATGGGGGCAAAGTCCCGATGATTTCCCACTGCTTCCAGAGATAATAAATTAGATGTTAATGTTCCTAGTTTAGCACCTTTCTAATTAGATAATTTACAGAATCCTCTACCAAAGCTCTAATAAGCTAAATGATCATTGCACTAAATATATTTGCAGAAGTTGTGTTAAAAAAAAAGTTCTGAGGAAAAAAATTATCTGGGGTGGTTCCATTGTATCAAAAGAATTTCTGGCTCTGATATGTAGGTTTTTTTATTAATGCATTATATTGAAAAAAAACAAAACGCTGTATAGTACTTCCAGTTGCTATCATCCCCTAGAGAATTAGAGGAAGCTGTGCATCACAATCCTTTTTCGGGTGGGTGAGAATAAGTAAAGCTCCCTTGGATTGTGTTTGTTTTTCATTCCTGTGTGGTTCTTGTCATCTTTTATTCTTTTGTTTTTGTTGTTTACTGTATTTTTTTTTTTATGTTTTTACTTGCGAGTTGCCCAGAGTTGTTAGGACTTGAATGGCATACAAATTTATTAGATGGTCCTCATGATCTCCTCTCTTTATTCCTGACATTCCATTATGTTGTAGAAAGTTAAAGCCCACCCCTCTCCTAGAAAAATGAAATATCCTGGGAAATATTGAAAAGGCAGAATATTATATTTCCAAGGATTAGAAATGGTGACACATGTTTTTAGGCAGGAAGCAGACTCACTCTTAATAGCCCCCACCTTTGTTAATGGGCCATTAAAAGGCCTGGGCCAGTCATTCTACATAACAAAGTTCTCCCCCTTCAGCTCCAGGCTGATGGGATTAAGAGGCAAGGGGGCGGAAGGGGGGGGGCGCTAAGAGGCAAGGAAGGTGGCAGAGGAGTGCTGGAGGTGGCCCCCTCACAGGGCGCAAGACTCTTCTTGGCATGACAGAGCCATAGAAGGGGATATAGTGTGTTGTGTGTAAATAACAAGCCCCAGAGAGGCCATCCAGCCTCCAGCGAGAGCCTCATACCAGCGATAAGGAAGAAAACGGAGAAACGCACACCTATGGCTGCATTTACAAGCAAAGCAGAGAAACCAACTCGTTTCTTTCCCAAGGCTCCTTCTCCCCACTTGGGAGCTCCTCTTGAAATCCTTACCCACAAAGGGCTTTGACTGGCTATTCCGTTTTCTGCCCCTCCTCCCTGATTTATTTATTTTTTAAAAACCTGGATTGAAAAAAGCAATCCAGGGTCGCCGTAGGAGCCGAGCTTCCTTTGGCGAGTTGAGGCACCAAAGCCCGAGCTTATTGGCCTCCTGTCTGCTTTGAAGCCCGGAAATGGGAGAGCGGAGAGGCTTGGTTTGGTTTATTAGATTTATTAGGCGGGTTTATTAGGTGGCAGGGGTGGGTTTCAACCGGTTCGCGGCGGTCCCTGCGAACCGATTGGTCGGCGAACCCAGAAGTAAGTAACTTCCGGGAACGGCGAAGGGCCCAGCCGCCCGCCCACGCTCCTTACCTGGTTTTGACGAGTTCTGCGCTTCCACGCATGCGCAGGACGCATACAGCGCCTGCGCAATCCTCCAGGAGCAGCTGGAGCATTGCACAGACGCTAGTATGCATACGTGCGCCACGCACGTGCACGCGCGTGCCGCACACATGCACGAGGACGCCACCGGCCCTGTTAGGTGGGTTCCTAAACCCAGGAGGGAGGGAGGGAGGGAGAGAGAGTGAGAGGGAGAGAGAGAGAGAGAGAGAGAGAGAAGGGTCCTGGAGGGCTGGTGAGGCTCTTTGCAAGAGAAGGCAGAGGACGGGCTGCTTCTCTTTCTCTGCTGGTCTGCGCTGGAGCAGCAGCCTTGAAGTGGAGTCTCTGTTGGGCCTTTCTGGCCACCTGGGTGGTGTTGATTTTCCAGGTGAATGCCAATGTTGGTTTGGCATTGCCCAGGCAGAAGTCAATAACCAGGGTATGTTAATCATATTGTACAAGTTGGCTTACTGGTTAGGGTTTCAGATAGATTTAAATAAGGTGAGATATATGCTCAAAAGTGTGTGCTGACCATCCACAGCTCAGAGTCTGAACATGTATCCTGGAAAAGTGTTCATTGGCTCTTAATAAATGTAGATGGAGTGAGATCTGAGCTCTACCAGGAGATTTCATTTCTACCTTCTGTCCGTCTCTGCCACGGGCACTTCACCATTCATCAACAGTCTGTCAAAAAGAGAGATGGCTGCACTTCATGAAATTTGGATGAGCGTTTTACAAGCTGTTGGTGGAGAGATTATGGGGACTTCAAATCTTGCGTACTATCCGTAAGCCAGTCTGTCGATAAGAGTCTCGTGCCAAGCCAAAAACTTCCTAAAATCCAGTTCAATATAACTGAAAAATAGAAGGATGGGATAAAGCAAATGGGATCAGAATCCTCAAGTAGTTGCCATCAGCAAATCTGTGCAGGGGCAGCACCATTAACTGGAAATGCCAGACAGTTCTGGTGCTTGTTGATTCCGGTGCCTGTTGCAAGGAATAAAAGGGTGCTTTGGGGTGAGGGATACTCCTGGCATGTCTATTGGAGAGATCCAGTCTGTTTCATGCATCCCGCATCAATAGCACTTAGACTTATATACCCATGAGATAAGAATTGTACTAGTAAATTTGGAGAAATACAAAATCGAAGGGAGAATTTTATTCTGACTCACACTTTTGCTCCGATTTGTTACGCTTTCGTTGGATTTTGGGAAGAGTCTTTCAAACTGCCAACAGCTATAAATATTTGAGTACATACTACAAGTTTATCATTTTATTACAAGGATATAGTGAAGCTCTACATGTGGGAAATACCACGTTTGAGGAAGTTCTTTCTCTATGCTTGTATCATCTCAAAGATGAGCTGTAAGTTACAGTATATGTGATTTTATTTGTATTCTCTTTTTAAAATGTAAATCAAACTTTTCTGTAAAATTGTCACAAAGAAAAACATGCATGTTATCTGGCAAACAAAGAGCATATGTGAAGTTTACTATTTTTATGACTATATTTCAGAAACAGTATATTATAAAGATGTTGCTAGAATTCTGGGAGGCATAAATGCTGAGAAATGAAAACTAAGATGCTTCAGGGATCATTTAAATCAGTGTATATGCTGCATATGCTGGCTGGAGAATTCTGGGAGTTGAACTCCACCGCCACCCATCTTCAAGCAAGCAAGATTGACAAACATTGATTGACATTAATCCTAAGCTTACATTCTTTTCCTCCTCCTCCTCCTCCTCCTCCTCCTCCTCCTCCTCCTCCTCCTCCTCCTCCTCCTCCTCCTCCTCCTCCTCCTCGCAGTAGATGGTCCTACTATAGAAACCTTTAAAGTGCTGATGTCTTGGATTTTGCCAGGAAATAAACCAGTTGCAACGAAACTCAAGGAGAAACTGGTACTATTTTTTTTTTTAAGAATAAAATGGATCATGATGATCTACAATGCTTAATTCTATGTGCTTTAGCCCTTACTTCTTGATATTCATCAATATTGTATTAAGGCTTCTGGTTCGTGGTCTTTTTTTAAAAAAGTCATCTGTTTTGGATATTTGTCCAAAGGTTCATAAACAGCTTCAGTGTTGTAAGAGAAATTGTGACATGCTCCTACATTGTGTACTAGCTTTGGTGTTAATTGCAGCTGGGTTTCCTTTGGTTAACTCAGCCTTCCATCCTTCTGAGGTCAGTAAAAGGAGGACTCAGATTGTTGCGGGAAATATGCTGACTCTATAAACTACTTGGAGAGTGCTATAAAGCACTACGGGGGAGAATACAAGTCTAAGTGCTATTGCTATCATTATTTGAATAATAAATTCAAATAATAAGCCAACATCAACACAGCACCCAGAAGGACGTGCGGAGGAGCAGGCACAGAGGAGCATCCAGTCATAAGTCCTTCCTTCATTCAAACATTGTCAAACAATTACAGCTTTGTAAGCTGTGATTTATGAAGTAGTGGACAAATGTTAGCATTTGTGCATGTAGCTCTCCAATCTATGCTCCAATTATTGTGTTGCTGTAAATAATGGTCCTCTGGATTTTTGCAGCACAGAAATGGTAGCTCTCTTTTATTCCGGACCTTTCTCTCTATTACACGTACATCAACTTTATGGTGTTAACTAGTTAATCTCCAAATCTTTACTGCACATTTGAGAGACCGCCTGCTGCCAATTACCTCCCAAAGACCCGTTAGATCTCACAGGGTCGGCCTCCTCCGGGTTCCGTCCACCAGCCAATGCCATCTGGCTACTACCCGGGGGAGGGCCTTCTCGGTAGCAGCTCCGGCCCTTTGGAATGAACTCCCCGCGGAGATCCGGACCCTCACCTCTCTCCAGGCCTTCCGAAAAGCCGTCAAAACCTGGCTGTGCCGGCAGGCCTGGGGTTGATGAGTTCCCCTCCCCTCTCGACTGGTATGGCTGTGTGATTTTCGTGTATTTTAATTATGTGTATTGTGTTTATGTTCCCTTTCCCCCCTGAGTTGTTCACCGCCCTGAGTCCCTCCTGGAGAAGGGCGGCATACAAATAAACCAAATACAATACAATACAATACATTTTATAGCAGAGGTGTCAAACTTGATTTCATTGAGGGTTGCATCAGGGTTGTGTTTGATCTTAGGGGCGGGGCACAAGGTGATCAGGGGACATGACCAGGGTTGGTGTGGGCAGCTCGATCTCACTCGTCGACAGAGATGGGTTCCTACCGATTCGGACCGGTTTGGCTAAACTGGTAGTAACTTGGTGGCCTGGGTCGCTGGAACCGGCAGTGACTTAGGCCTGCCATGCCCCCAAGCCAGTTGTCTCAGTGGCACCATAGGCACCATCATCTTGTTTTTGCCTTCTGCACATGCACAGAGCAATTTTTGTTGCACTGCGCATGTGTGCGTGCAGCGCTCATCAAGCATCACGTGTCCCGGAGCGAACTGGCACTAGCGGCAGCTGGAACCCACCCCTGCTCTTCGAGGCTTCGTTTTCAATCACGACAGTCTCCTGCAGCCCTCTGCCAGTGAAAACAGAGTGTGTGGCTGCCCTGGGTTTCTGTTTTCACTGGCAGAGGGCTGCAGGAGGCCGTTGCGACCGAAAACGGAGTCCAGATGGGCCTTGCATGGCCTTCCTGAGCTCCATATTCACTAGCAGAGCAGCGGTCCTTCGCTGTTTCCAGGGCGACCCGGTGGGCCACATCTAAGCACCCTGCAGGCCAGATCCGGCCTTGGGCCTTGAGTTTGACAAGTTATGTTTAAGAAAAAGACGGTAACAAGGTTTTGGAGGGGGGAAGGTAGCAATGATGAACTGAGTGGATAATCCATTTCTTCTGTGTTTCATTTTATTTTATTACTTGTTGATACTCTGTTTATTTCTTATTGCTAGCCAATTTTGACTATCTTTGTTGCTCTCTGGGATTAAACAGCCATAACATCCTGAACATCTGGGAATTGAACCCAAACAACTCAAGAAATGAAGATGGAAAAATCCCACTGGGAGAAAGAGGGAAAAAATGAAACAAAAAAAAAAGTGAAAACAGTCCAAGCTTTCAAATTCTACTCTAAACCATCAAAATGGCTAAATAAATAAACAAATGAAATAAGCTGATCAATGCGTTGATCAACAGGAATTGGTGTATCCTAGTCGAGGGAACCCCAAAGCCTCTAAAATTATAAATTTGTGTAACCCCCCTCCCCCCCCCAACCATGCTGAAATAATCAAGCTTAGGGCGAGGCAAGCATTAATTATATCATTTGCATTTAATAATTACGTTTTAATTAGATTCTCAAGCCACCTGTTATGGGCTTGGATGTAGAGTAACACTGAGTCATATTCAGACTGAGTTGTGACAGCCCTTTCATTTTCAGAATTGGGAGTGTTGTCAAAACTTACTGTCACATTTCCCAGATAAGCCTATATAGCCAGTTTTCCTGGGAAAACAGAGCAGCAAAATCTCCTGTGAGACTTGTCACTGTTTTGCCTATGGAACCCCAAGAAGTGAACCCCAAAGGCAGACTGGGAAAAAGGGGGAGCCATTCTAAAAACCCCATCATAGTTGTATATGTATCAGTGGTCTCCAACCTTTCCGGCTTGGAGCACTGGTGGTAGGAACAGGGATGGTTTCACACATGCATTTGTGAGAGGAGCCCTCAGTGTCTTAATGGTCAGGGAAAGAAACTTAGGAAGGACCCACTCTAATGGATTGAGTAGCTACAAGTGGTGGAGGGAAGTCTGTACCTTCAGACTTGTAAGATTCTATTAATTTACTGTAGCTGTATAATGAAGTAAATGTCGGGGTTCCAAATAGCATCCAAAATTAAATCAGAATCCAAGGCAAAGTATTGCTCAAAGCTCCAATTTATTAAGAGAGCCATGTTGGCACATCTGGAAAAACCTGAATATGAAAGCCTACCGGTTTTCCCCACCCAGTTGAAAGTTCAAGTTCTTGCCCCCACACCAACAGGTCCATCACATAGTCAAATCTTCCACTGCCATGGTGGCATTTCCATCCATCCAGTTCCAGTCAGGTGCAGAGGTGCAAAGGCAAAGGTTGACCTTGGCTTTCTAGAAAGGAATTTTGTTATGGCTACATTGCATCTAACTCCATACAATTCTCCCCTCCCATTTTCCCACAATAGAAAATGCACAGTAGAATAATAGAAAGTGTGGCCGGCCAAAGATCCAAAAGAAATGTGGCTGCAGGCTGTGTTCTGACCCAGCCTTCGCAGAAGCAAGAAGCAGATTCCCTACAAAGAAAATAACCCCTCCTTATTTACACATTGAGAATTAACTGCATTCACCAATAAGTTAACTGAAGCAATAGTCCTTATCAGCTCATTGTGATAAATTCAAGGTTGTGAGCTCCCAGGCAGGAGGCTACACGTTAAGTAAGTTTAAACATAGAAATATGCAAACCTCAGTTCTGGCAAGATAGTCTTTTTCACACGAAACACACAAGGAGAAAACTTTCCAGAAATACGAACCATTGTCTGCAATAACCAAACACTCCCCTTTCCTCCTATTTATTCCCCAGCCTGGGAGGGACCAGTCAGCATCCAAGTTTGTTTTGCTACCAGAGCCAGCTTATTGTCCTCCATTGTTTACTCCTATCTGCTTTGTGCATACATGTATCTGGAATACGGTATTTTGGGACTATAAGACACGCCTTATTCCCCTCAAAAAAGGGGGTGAAAATCTGGGTGTGTCTTATACGTTGAATACAGCATTTTTAGCCTCCCCAAAACCCTCCCCTTTGCAAAAATGGCCGTGCATAGCATTTAGGAGGCTTCCAGAGTGCTCCTGGGGGCTGGGGAGGGCAGAAATGAGCGAAAAATGGGCTGTGCCCGCTTTTGGCCCACGATGGGCTCATTTTTTTGCCCTCCCTAGGCTCCAGAGGCTTTCTAGCGTCCCCTTGGGGAGGCTTCAGAAGGCTTACCTGAAGGCTCTAGAGGGCAAAAAACGGCCGAACAGGCAATCTGGAAGTGACTTGAATCACTTCCATTCCTGAACTTCTGGTTTGCGTATTGGGTGGTTTTTTGCCCTCCGGAGGCTTAAGAGAAGCCTCCAGAGGGCGAAAAATGGCAGAAAAAGAAGGCCGAAGTTAGCTGGCAGGGCAACGCATGCCCTAACAAGTGGCTCTATGTGCCACCTGTGGGCACGCGTGCCATAGGTTCACCATCAGGGCCGTAGGGTAAATGAATCCCTATTTTGGTTGTCAGGAATAGCAGCATGCTCACTTGCTTACTCCTTGGTGTTCACCAAAACCTCTGCCCTACCTGTTGTTTTTAATGGTTCTTTTAATTTAAAAAAAAAGCTTCAATTAAAAAAGAAAAAGACAATTGAAACCGCAAAGTCGGATGCCAGTCGTGGTTGTCCCCCTTTGTGAAGATCAATCTTACGGTTCCATTTTCTCCCATAACAAGTGTTTTCAACATCTCGAATTCTTCCCACCCAGATGACGAAACATCTGCATTTGACTAAATTCTTATTTTAAAAATGTTTGCTCCCTGTCAGCACTTATTTCCTTACTGGGAAGAGCTGCGCTGTGCCAGCTAGCTTTATATCCAGCTACTAGCTTCCCAATCCCTCTTTTTTTTAAATATAAACATTTTTTAGAAAATAGTGGCAATCTTAGTTTGGCATCACAAACGTCTATAAATTCAGAACTGTTCAAAAGCAGATTTATTTTAGAACTAAGTGCTAAAGCCTGATTCACTCAAGTTTTCTGTCTTATTTATGAAGACATGTATATCTGCTAGTAAATTCTTATCAGACAACAGACTGGACAAAATACTTCCCCTTCTTTGGTTGCCAATAGTTCTACTAATCTTGTGCAATTCAAACTTGACCTGGACAAGGTCCTCTATGAACTCTTTAAAGCTTTTTCCTTCTATAATGGAAAAAAAAGCCGGGGGGGGGGGGGGGAAGACACATTTTTTGTGCTTCAGAACTTGAGGGCTTTTATTTTTTTTAGCCATATACACAGAAACAATCAATACAAGTAAAAGTGGGCCATCGTATTTACTGGTGAGTGACTTGCAGGGAAGAAAATCACCATCTTTGGCATTTCTGTCTCTTCGGCTGCCACCTAGGGGCAAGCAAGAGTTTAGGCCGCCCGAGTGTGTTTTATCACCATTTGTAGCACAAAGAATTACAAAGATGGAAAGGCAGAGAAAAAAATCCTATTAGGGGTAATAGGTAATTCCTTTAAACAGGAATTAATCGAACTGGGAAGTGCCTATCACCTCTTGGAGGTTTGGCCGGATTAAATCCCATTTGCAAGCAAAAATGAATTATTATTATTATTTTATGGAGGAAAAGGTCTGCCAAAGGTGGCCTTAGAAATATTGATCAGCTGCACAGGCTAAACTTGATAGGGGATGAGAAGATGCTCAGAGAAAAAAGAAATAATGAAGGTCACACAGCCAACCGCTGATCAAACGTGCAGCCCGCTGCGTCCAATGTTTGAGCTGTTTCAACTTGGAACCTTTCTAGTCAATCGGTTGAATTAACTTATCAAACTATCAGAGTTTGTTGCAGAAAAACCAAATCCAGAAAGCCCACACAGATTCAGCTGGATTCATTAACTTTTTTATATACATAACAACAGATGAATAAATGTACAATACCAATAGTAGATTCTTTCAATGTGATAGAAGTTAGAAGCAGACATAAGCCCGAGAGCAGGAAAGCTAACTTGGTTTCAGAGTTCAGAGCAGACAGAGTCAGTCTTCTTTCAGCTTTAATTACGCAAATCTGTTTAAGCTCCCATTGGCTGAGTTAGTTGCTATGCCTATTCATTGGCTGACCTTGTTATCATGTCTCTCCCAGTCATGAATATTCTAACAAGAGCCAACCTAGAACTACCATACTAGAACTAAGGAGAAATTTCTTGACAGGGAGAACAATTAATCAGTGGAACAGCTTGCCTCCAGAGGTTGTGGATGCTCCAACACTGGAGATTTTAAAGAGAGATTGGACAGCCATTTGTCCAGAAGAGTATAGGGTTTCCTGCTTGAGCAGGGGTTGGACTAGAAGACCTCCAGGCCCCTTGCAGTTCTGTTATTCTGTATACTAACTTTTGAACCAATCCACATATGTTTCAATCATAGGATTCTCCCTTCTTTCAGAAGACCCCTTTACCTGGCCACCTAAAAGACCTTCTCTCACAAATATGCCATATCCTAATGGTCAAAATCAGGACAAACACTAAATGGCAATGAATTGAGAACCAGTATTCAACAATGAGTAGATTAGATGTTAGATTAGGAGTGTGGAGGTGTAAGCTATAGAATAGCCACACTCAGGCATAGATGCATTCAGTATGACTTTGAGCCAGCTATCCCCTGCAAGCAAAATGTATTATTTTATCCTATTTGTCCACATGAATTCTAAATATTTGGTGTAACCTTTTCATATTGCACCAAGAGCTCTAATTACAATAACTATGAGAATTGATTTTTTTCCCGTCCTTCGTAATCTTTCAACCTCAATTTGTAATTCATGATATTTTGTTATTTTCTCCAGCTGCTTTTCATTGATTTGACTCTCTCTAGGTACTGCCACATCAATGAGCCACACCTTCTCTTTCTCCAGTAATGCCTGATAGGTTCTATATATTTTCAGTTTGAATTTGGAAATTCCATAAAATTTTAATTATGTTAGCAAACAGTTTTTGGATGTAACGTTCCTGTGATTTTTACAAATCTCAAAGTCCACTTATTTACACGTGTTCCAGTGGATAATTTTTGCAACCCTGTTCACAGTTGGTAAGAACCAGTGAGTTAAAACATTGGGAGTGCTGCTCACTGAGCGGTGATGTACGCGTACAAACTTCTGAGAGACCATTCTCAGTCTTGAATTCCTTCATTATAGATCAGCAGGGTCAAACTCAAGGTCCGGGGCCTGGATGCGGCCCATGGGTTGCTTAGATCTGGTCTGTGGGACCATCCTGGAAACAGCAAAGGACCAGCCCGCGGTGACTCTGCCAAAGAAAATGGAACTTGGGAGAGCCATGTACAGCTCTTCCAAGCTACATTTTCGCTGGGAGAGGGTGGCAGGAGGCCGTCACAGCCAAAAACGGAGCTCAGGAGCCAGTTTTCACTGGCAGAGCACTCGGACCTTCACAGGCGCCCCCGCAGGAGTGATGTTGAGCTAGCCACGCCACTGATGGGTTACGACCAGTACGCCCCTGTACACGTGTACCGGTGCCTGCTGGGAGCACCAGATACCGTTCCTGTACGGTGCTCCAGAGGGCCCACCCGCCCAACCACGCTCCTTACCGGTATTTGAGCTGTTTGGGGTTTCAGTGCATGGAGCGTATGGCGCCTGCGCAATGCTCTGCCCAGCAGCTGGAGCATCACAGAGGTGTCGTGGAGGCATTGTGGAGCATCACAGGGGGTAAGTACGCATGCATGTGCTGTACACATGTTCATGTGTGCTTTGTGCATTCATGTGGTGCACACCCACCACATTGCACTGTATTGGGTGCAATAGGATCCAGAACCCACCACTGAGCCACACCCACCCTGGCCATGCCCCCCACCCCCAAGGTCAAACATAAGCCTGATGCGGCTTTCAATGAAATTAAGCTTAACACACCTGCTATAGATGATTCAAAGTGGCAGTGTACACGTGACATATTGTGCTACACAGGGAGCAGCTTGCTTGTGACCGCAGCTATTTGTATGCAACCAAAATTGGTAGAAGAAGGCAAAGGGACTTGCTGGACTAAGAAATGCAGTTCTACTACTTTTGTAATTGACAAAACCAGGAGTGAAATCAACTTATCTTTGCTACCGGTTTGCAAATGTGAGCGCACGGACCACCTCTGCACATGCACAGGACCTTCTGCACATGCACAGAGCATCAAAAATGGGACCTGATGACATCCGGGTGGGTCGGTGGAGCCTCCTGCTGCCACAGCTACCAATTCACCCGAACCGGATAGAACTGGCTGAATTGCACCACTGGACAAAACCCTTCTGGGTTTAGCTCTTTGGGAGATCACAACAGAATGACAACCGATGAAGCTGACCAGGGACTGGATGGAGGGAGCATAAGCGCCATGCTGATCTCAACTCTTGAGATCGCTTGATTTATGCCTCTGACCTAATGGGAGCTGAAGCAGAACAGATTTTCTAAACCCTTGTACAGTAGAAGTAAAAAGAAAATGCTTCTTTAACAGTCATGCACCTAAGGACAATTTATTCCTGATCACTTATGGGCCAGGGAAGAGAAGAGAATAAGGGAATGTCACGAAGACACCGATGTTGCCAAGGCGTATTTGTGTTATGACCAGGTGCAAATGGGGACACAACCTTCATCTGACTTTTGCACAATAAAGTGAAACTATTATTAAACTCATTACTGAAAACAGTTTCCTCTGACATTTAAGTTTTCAATGTACAGGAGAAGGAGACATTAGGGCATCGGTGGTTAGGTGAGTGGGGGGGGGGAGAGAGAATAAATTATTTTAAATTTAAAAAGTTAACTTGCTGCAGCAAGGGAGAACTAGCTCATAATGCCTTCAGTAGAGAGGAATATAAAGGAATATGAAGATACATGTGTATGCACCTCCTCCTGGCCAGCTGATTTTCAGGTTTCCGACATGCATGTGGATGTGGGAGGGGAGGGGTTCATGAGGGAGACTCACACACATGCGTGGGGGGCTGCATGCATGGGGGGAGTGCGGGGCGTGTGTATGGCACCTCCCCGCACCCCATTTTTGGTCCCAGGAGGCTTCAGGGAGGCTTGCTATGCCCAAAACAGGCCATGGGGAGTGTCACACATGCATGCGTGGTGGGAGTGTGTGGTGGGGGTGCGTGCTTGCACAGGGGGGAGCGGGGCACACTGGTGGGGTTCATGCGTGCATTGCATTATGGGTACTTTCGGCACGTGATGACAAAAAGGTTGGCCATTCACTCTTCTAGGTTCTTGATTGGTTATATGACAGACAGACAGACAGACAGACAGACAGACAGACAGACAGGATAGACGGAAAGTGATAACTCAAACAGAACAACATGTAAGGATTTGTTTCCTGAAAACTTCCCTGCCTTTTTCAGCTGATGCTTGGCATTCATTCTGAAATATTTATTTCCATCAGCCATTGAATGTTATCATTTTGACATTTAGAAATGTTGGCACCCACGATGATGTTAAATAAAATAAAAAATCTGCATGTTTGTGACATCTTACAAAGTGCATTGAGTTTGCTTTTCTGAAACACAGAAAGGTTGTTATGTAATTGAATGTGCATACAATATTATTTACAGAAATCCCTGCCAACCGCTAGGAAGAAAATAGAGCAGCATAACAGCATAAAGGTTCTAAGGGGTGATTTGATTCCAGACATATATATGCAGGTCTTGGCATATTCGGGTCTTTTCCCATGTAAGATTGAGATCTGCAAATCTGCAAACATCAACTTCATCAACTAATCAAGATGTTACAACACAGCCAACCAATCCACTTACAGCAACAAAGCCAGCACTCCACACACCCCCACCAATATTTATAGAAAGACGGCAGCTCCGATCACTCTTTGCTCGCACAAGCACAAAGCCGAAGGCATCAGCCTGAAGATGGCGAGTGGGATCTCGTCAAAAAGTCATCAAGATACTCTCAATCTTACATGGGAAAAGACCCGAATACGCCAAGACCTGCATACCTGTACCCGTGAAAATCTATATCTATATCTATATCTATATCTATATCTATATCTATATCTATATCTATATCTATATCTATATCTATATCTATCTCTATCTCTATCTCTATCTCTATCATCTCTATCTCTATCTCTATCTCTATCTCTATCTCTATCTCTATCTCTATCTCTATCTCTATCTCTATCTCTATCTCTATCTCTATCTATATCTATATCTATATCTATATCTATTTATCTATCTATATCTATATCTATCTATCTATCTATCTATCTATCTATCTATCTATCTATCTATCTATCTATCTATTTATCTATTAGTAAGAATTTTTTTAAAAAATAATTTTATTTTTTATTGCTGGAGAAGGGCATTTTATGCATTGCTCTGGCACAATTTCTACATGGGTTGTTGGAAGAAATGTCCATCTGGGTTCAGTTCCAAGTAGGAAGAAAGACACTGGAAACATGGGGGCTACTTGGAAAGATGGTTTTTAATGGTGGACAGGATCACATGGTTTGAAGTCTTGGGCAAAGAAAAAAAAGGGAAGGAATGCTGAAAGTGCCTCTGTTTTATACCCTCTCTGGGCTTTTGAATTTGAGCTTGTATTCTGATTGGTTGTCAGGCTCCCATGAGGCCATGCAGGGGCAACTCTGTAGGCTGTCCTGAGTCCCAAGCTTGGTTGACTCTTGCTGGGTGATGATGTAATGAAAGGGCTTTGGGATTCCTATTATGTCTCTGCTTGAAGGAGGTAGATCTTTGTTATGTAGAATAGACTGGCTTAGGCCTTAATGGTCCATTGACAAAGGTGTGGGGGAGGGGGGATGAGTTTCTGCCTCCCTTTTAGGGGAAATATTCTGCCCTTTTAATATTTCCTAAAATATCTCATTTTCCTAGGAGAGAGGTGGGGGCTAACTTCCTACATGGTTCCTTGCAGTCAGGAAGTTACCGTGGAGTCTTTTCCCTCATCTCTGCCATAATATTCAGAAAATAGTTCCAGAATGACTGAAATAATCCTGTTGAAGCATTGCATGTATGAGGGCTAAAAGAAGCTACAATCCCCAGCTGTTTCATTCAAATCTGCCAAAAATAAATAAAAAAAACAAAGCAGCTGCAAGCATCTTGATGCTTCCCCATTGTAACAAATGTTCAGATCTTTTTATCAAAATCTTGAATTAACATGAATCTAAGCTTATTGCTTTTGAATCTAAAATTTGTTTCAAATCTTGCCAACTATGAATCTCAATTAAGATTAGATTTTGACAGATTCCTACATCCCTAAGTCCAGATTGTTTGCTTGTTTGCTTGATTGATTGAATTTTGACAATCAAAACATATTTTGACATGAGTTTGATTTCCTTATCATTGGCTTGGTTTAATTCAAAGCCTATATAGGAGTTTGCCTATATTGCTCTCTAACCCAGTGTCTCTCCATTTTCTCAGCTCTGCTGGATGTGGAATTCTGGGAGTTGAAGTCCATGCATCTTAAAGTTGGTAAGATTGAGAAGCATTACTTTAGCCTAGCCCAGTGATGGCTAACCTTTTTCTTGGCGCACACACACGCCTGCACCCATAATGCAGTAACTTCTGTTACTGATGGTTCGCTCAGGGACGCGCTTCAGGCACCCCCACGCTTGATGTCTGCTACATGCACATGCGTGGTAATAAAAATTGCTTCTGCGCATGCGCAGAAACAAAAAACAAAATGGCAGTGCCTATGGTGGCGCCAATAGAACCCGTTCGGGGGCATGGCTGGCTGAGTTACTACCTACTCAGCCTAGTTTGGTCCAAACCAGTAGGAACCCACCTCTGATGCAATGCACACGACACCCACACCCACTGCCCACTGTGTGGCTGCTTCCTCTTCACACTGCTTCTAAACTCATCTCTTTTGACACTTGAGAGAGTGCTTGACAAGAGTTAGTCAATAATTTAATGTAGGTATAATTTAGCATACTGTTAAATGCACGTCTTTATTAACAATGGCTTTCTAATTTTCCTTTGAGTTTTTAAAGTGAGTCCTGCACAGAGTGGCTTATGGAGGCATTGCCTTTAAGTTATACACTGAATATGGGCAATTATTGAGACCAACTGACAGATTTATCAATTGAGGTAAATGTAGTCTAATTATTACTATAGTTTAATTATGTCTTCAAAGCTTAAAGGGCACCACTGAATCTCCTGGCATAAAAGCCTGCATGATGAGTTAGATTCAAGAATGATACATAGCTCAGGGCTTAAAAGAGGGTCTGTGATTTGATATTGCTCAGAAAGTTTGGGTTAATTAAATATCATATGGGGGCCTGTCATTTTACCTGTGAAATCTGTGAGCATGTGAACATAGCTCAACTTCTCAAGAGATGGCTGGAACACTCTCTTAGCATTGCCAAATCAGCCATTAGGAAGGTATTGTTTGTTAGCACTCCACTTAAAGCAGAAGTAGGCAATCTGCCAACTCCTTGTAGCCCCCAGAGCTCTGGGATCAAGTTTTCCAATTTCAACAGCAAACTATTCCAATCTCACTGGCACATTTTCCCCATAGATTTAGACTGTTAGATTTAGCATATCTGAAATACCCATCCACATCCTCCTCTAAAATTGCAGTTGTCCTACAAGAACACCTCCATTCATTGTGTGACATGACAATAGGTTCAACTCACTCTCTATGGAAGGGGTGTCGAACTCGTGTTGTCACAGCATTGTCACATGATGTATCACAACTTCCCCCACTTTGCTAAACTGGGCGTGGGCGTGGCCAGCACATGACGCATCCAGTCCACAGGCCGTGAGTTTAACACCCTTGCTCTATGGCTTCTGGCAGTGGTGAAATTCAATTTTTTTTACTACTGGTTCTGTGGGCATGGCTTGGTGGGCGTGGTGTGGCTTGGTAGGTGTGGCAAGGGAAGGATACTGCAAAATCTCCATTTCCACCCCACTCTGGGGCCAGGCAGAGGAGGCATTTGCCGGTTCTCCGAACTACTCAAAATTTCATCTACCGGTTCTCCAGAGCCTCTCAGAACTTGCTGGATTTCAACCCTGGATTCTGCCCTTTGAAACTTATAATTTAAAAAAATGTGGTTCCTGGCTGTAAAAAAATCCTCTATTCCTAACTTAAAGATAGCTGTCAGAGCTTTAATGTTATGTTTTCCACCCGTGGGCAGCAGGAAAGACGTGGGCAGCTGGAAGGTGTTCTACCTCAAGCACAAAATGGCTTCAGAATGGGACACCTCATCATGGTCAACTTACCACAGGACAAATCACCACAACCAACTCTGTGGGACAACTCACCGTGGAAGTCACTTAGTTCCTTTTATTTTAGTTCACCACATTTTCATCAAAATTATTTCATCTCTTGTATCAAAGAAATTATTCCCATGACTACCAGCTTTTATAATGCTTTGATGAATAACAAAATAAATTAATTTTTCTGCCAAGAGTGAAGCAATTGTCCTGTGGTAATTTGCCCTGTGGTGAATTGGCCACAGCAAGTAGGCCACAGGAAGTTAGTCAAATTGGTCCCAGCAAGCTGGAATAGGCCCAAATGTCTTGGGCTATCTTAATCTTTGGCTTGTTTTGAATTTTTCTCTCATTCATAACAAATGCCTAGACTAGTGTTTCCACAGCAATTTCAATCTGTTTGGACCTGACCTCCCAAGAATAGCTGGGTGAGGGATTCTGGGAGATGAAGCCCAACATCTTAAAGTTCCTGAGGTTGAGAAACATGGCTTAGACCAGTGGTTAGCGCCTACCAGTTCGGACTGGTTCAGCTGAACTGGTAGTAGCTTGGCGGCCTGGGTCGCTGGAAAAGGCAGCGACGCAGGCCTGCCATGCCCCCAAATGGTTCTCCAGGCACTGCCATAGGTGCTGCCATCTTGCAATTTTAGTTTTACTGTGCATACGCGGACAGCATGCATCAAGAGCGTGTGGCATGCCCCTGAGTAAACCAGCAGTAGCAATAGCAATAGCAATAGCAGTTAGACTTACATACCGCTTCATAGGGCTTTCAGCCCTCTCTAAGCGGTTTACAGAGTCAGCATATCACCCCCCACAGTCTGTGTCCTCATTTCACCCACCTCGGAAGGATGGAAGGCTGAGTCAACCTTGAGCCGGTGAGATTTGAACCGCTGAACTGCAGATAGCAGTCAGCTGAAGTGGCCTGCAGTACTGCACTCTAACCACTGTGCCACCTCGGCTCAGTAGTCTCTGCTGGAACCTATCCCTGGAACCTATCCCTGGATTAGACCAGGGGTGTCAAACTTGCAGCCTGCAGGCCAGATGCGTCACATGCTGGCCACGCCCACCAACATTTTAGCAAAGGGGGGGAGTCGCAAAACATCACATGATGACAATGTGATGCTGTGAGTTTGACACCCCTGGCTTAGACTCTGATAATCTAATAGACATGAATGGGTTTGCATCCTACCTCCTATTAGTAGTAGTTGTCCTGCTAGTAATGGTTCTTCTAGATATGAAATCAGTGACCAGTTACTTATTAGTCAAGTGAGCCAATCAACAGCTCATTTTACTTTCCACTTCTACTTTTATTCTAATTATTCTACAATGTCAGGATCTCTGCCCTCAACAAGTCTGGTCAACAACCTTTTTAACATTCTGATGAACTCTTGTTGTGTGCCTTGCATTAGTCTGGCAAACATTGCTCAGCAAATCCTCTTTTCTTTTCTTTTTCTGCCGAGAGTGAAGCAAAATGCTCTTTATATATGTGGTTAGGGGGGAAACAACTGGCTGTATATTTTAAATGCTATGCGTTTTGTTTCTTTGGGTTGTCCCTATCTAATATGTAACATAAAGAGTGCGGTGGCACCTCCATGATTAAAAAATTCATTATGGTATAAATTACCATGGTCTTCTGTTCATTTCCTGAAGCATATGGGGTGTTATTCTGAGAGAGGCTCAGGGTATCCTTGGCTGGAGGTAAATGAAATGTTGGTAGTATAATTTTTCTTGTCCCCAATGAAATCAGCTCCCTGAGTTGCATATTGATTTTTAATAATAGGAAAACGTGCCTCTGGAGGTCGCTATGATTTGATCTGGCCCCAATTATTTACCCTGGATATTTAGCACCATACTGTTTTTTTCCAAACATGGTGTCCTGAGGTACTGAGGATTTAATAGCTGCCAGCTGATGAAAGGCTGTAAGCTGTAAGCTAATGCAATGTGGCTGATGAAATGAGGCTGATTCATTGCAGTGATGGTATGACCTTTTTAAGACTCTGATGGGAGGTCCACACAAGTCTATATATAGGTGGCTATTAGAGGGCATTTCTCTCTCTCAGCATGTATTCAGTTCTCTCCTTGTGTCTATAGTGAATGCTAAAGGATTTTAACTCCTGCATGTTTTTTATCTGTATATATTTGTAGATAAACCACTGTTAATTGTATTAAAACTCTGTGCTATGTACTATGGTTAGCTCCTGGGTTTATCTCATAATACTAGTCACACTGCCTAAACTCTGGCACATAGGTATGGAATCTTGTGGTTCTCCAAAGGTTGAAGCACAAACATTCCTTGCATTCTCATACCTGAAGGGAATTGTGTCTGTTTCAGACCAGCTTCCAATCCATTTCTCCGATCGCCACCCACTCCTTACCTGCACCCCAGATTTTCTACATATTCACCAGGTAAGAGTTCTACCTGGACAGAAATTCCCACACAATAGTTAGTAGCAGGGGTGGCTGCTGGAGGTTCACAGGGGTTCGAGAGAACCTCTAGCTAAGTTTCTGTGCAGTTCAGAGACAACCCCCCCCCCCAATCTCATTCCTAGCTGGCCCCGACCACCCTGCCCTGTCCCTCCCCTCACAGGAGTCCCGATGTGGCCCATTTTGGCTGCAGGTAAGTGCAGGGCGTGCACAGAGTCTCGGGGAGAGCAAAAAACAGGCCTACTGGAAGTTCAGGAAGGCCGGAAACAGGCCCGTTTCTGGCCTCCAGAGCCTGGGGAGGCCATTTTCACACTCCTGGAGGCTCAAGGAAAGCCTCCGGAGCCCAAGAAGGGCAAAAACACCCTGTCCCATTGTGGTGTAGGAGGGTGATTAGGCCACATCCACCATGGTCACGCACACCAAGCAACCGGACAGAGAACCCACTGCTAATAATTTTGAACCCCCCCCCCCCCCGGTTAGTAGTTAGGAAGAAAGGAAGGAAGGAAGGAAGGAAGGAAGGAAGGAAGGAAGGAAGGAAGGAAGGAAGGAAGGAAGGAAGGAAGGAGTAAGTAAGTAAGTTTAAAATCTGGACAGATAATCTACCATCACATTTCATTGAATGTGGAGATGCTCCTATTGATTGATGATTGTCCTACTTTTTCAATGATTTAAAAATAAATAAATGTATGTTTGTATATACATACATTGCTGTAGACAACTTGCACTCATTGGCATTTTTGCCTTTCCACAATCAACCCCATAAGCCATGTGTGTCTAATCTCTTGGGTTACCTGGGTTGCATCGAGTGAAGAGGAATTGTCTTTAATTGTCATATAGAATATATAATATGGTTAATGTACATAAAAGACAAAGATTTACCCTGCCCAGTCATGTCCACCTCTAGGGGGAAGTGCTGTTTCTTAGTTGGGAGAGCCTGCATTGTCTGAAGATATTTCCATAGCCACATGGTCAGCACGACTACATGCTAAGGTGCATGGGATGCTGTTACCTTCCAACCGAAGTGGTACCTATTTATCTCCTTGCATTTCCATGCTTTCAAACTGCTAAGTGAGCAGGAGCTGGGGCGAATAATGGGAACTCATCCTATTGCACAGTGCTTGGGTCTCAAACTTGGGCTGTGAACTTTCCAGCTGACAAGCTCAGTGTCTTTAACCACTGAGCCATTGTGCGCCCTTTGGTTAATGCATGTGTATATACTGTATGTATACGTATATGTATATGTACAGTATACTGTATGTGTTTGGTATATGCATATATATATATACCAAACCTTGCATACATTTACCAAACCTTTATTTATTTATCAGCACAAATACAACAAATGTAACAAAAAGGCAACAGTAAAAATATTGGGTTTCTGTCTGTCTGGTCTCTTGTGACGAGCCGAAGGACAGAGAATGGAAGTAGTGATCTTCCTCCCATATTTGGGCATACCGGAGGTTGTAACTCTAATAGATACCTTTCACCCTGGCTTGGCTGATAAGGAGTCGAACTCTGTGGCTTAATGGCTAAGACGTCTACCTAAGATGCAATACAGATTCCCAGTAAGGGTATGGCTAGCTGATGAGAGCTAAATAGCTTGAAATAGATCTATACTAGTCTCCCTTTATTTATTTATCAGCACAAATACAACATATACATATACATATACATATACATATACATATACATATACATATACATATACATATACATATACATATACATATACATATACATATACATATACATATACATTATACATATACATATACATATACGTACATATACATATACATATACATATACATATACATATACATATACATATACATATACATATACATATACATATACATATACATATACATATACATATACATATACATATACATATACATATACATATACATATACATATACATATACATATACATATACATATACATATACATATACATATACATATACATATACATATACATATACATATACATATACATATATATATATATATATATATATATATATATATATATATATATATATATATATCTTAACCACTCAGTGTCTTAACCACTGAGCCACCGCATCCCTAAGTATATGGGGATATGTATACGTATAAATAAAGTTAAAATTTTATGATTTTGTGAGGCGGTGGGATTCTACCGGTTTGGATTAGGGTCGGGCGAACTGGTAGCTCTGACTATCAGCTGGGAGCAAACCAATTCACTTCAACTTTCAGCTGCCCTCCCCCCCACACCCTCACACTATACTCACCTATATTCCCTTTTCTGAAGCCCAGCTGATAGACGCAGTAGAGTGGATTTCCTCCCCAGCAGTAATGCAGAAGGTGATTTCTCTGTAAATTGCACATACACGTTCAGCACCTACTCAGCAAACCAGTTTTAAAACAGTAGGATCCCACCCCTGTGGATACCCCTGCCCTAAACAGATGAAAATAATAACTTGAATCAGCTGTTTAGTAGTTCCCTCCCAGTCTTTAAAGCTTTAGATATTACATTCTGATTGTTTTCTATTTTAAAACAGAGTTGTAGTCGACTCAGAAATTTAAGGATTGGGCAGAAGTAAGATGCTATGAATGTCACGGATAATCAGAATTAAATACACAGCTGTAGTAAAGGGGACAAAGCATTCATAAACCATCTTTCTGGGTTTAATCCAACCCCTATTGATACTTGGAGTTAATTGTAAATGAGAGTAAGTTAATAGAGTAAGTTAATTAAGAGCACCTGCATTTCGTAAAGGCCTATATGGATGTGTCAAGCAGGAAAGGAGAGCTGTAACTGCGCCTTTAACAGAAAAAGTTCCATAGAATGGAGGCAAGATACTGGTAATGTGCAGGCAGAATAATGGTTAAGACTAATAAATGCTCTGCTATTCCTAGCACATTACTAGAGCCTTGTATCAACTGCAATTGTGGCCTTTCATTCTATTTCAGCAAGAAAAATAAAAAACATCTCAAATAAAAAGTACATCCCCAGAGACAACATTAACACTTCCAGTGATACCGTGATGTTCTTATTACATAACTGAGTGGCGTGCCATCATTGACACTTTGGATTCAGATTATAAGTAAACTCCCGCCCCCCAGTAGATTTATTAGATCCCTGAACAGTCACTAAGAAGTGGGTTGTAATTCAAGGACTACCTGCATATGAAGCATGAAATATAACCCCTTTTATCTCATTTCTTTCACAATGCAAATACTTCCCTTTCCCTTTGTAATTTTTGCATAGCAACTCTCCAATTTAGCACATGGACGTTATACTGAAATTCAGGCTCCATAGACAGAATAACAGAGTTGAAAGGGACCTTGGAGGTCTTCTAGTCCAACCCCTGTTCAGGCAGGAAACCCTATGCCATTCCAGACAAGTGGTTGTCCAATCTCTTCTTAAAACCCTTCAATGTTGGAGCACCCATAACTTCTGGAGACGAGCCATTCCACATTGGGAAATTTCTCCTTTCTTCTGGAGACAAGTTGTTCCACGGGTTAATTGTTCTAACCCTCAGGAAATTTCACTCAGTTCTACGTTGTTTCTCTCCTTGAATAATTTCCATCCATTGCTTCCTGTTCCACCTTCAGATGCTTTGGAGAATAGCTTGACCACCCCCCCCCCCGTCTTCTTTGGGGCAGCCCCTCAAATATTGGAACACTGCTATCATGCCACCCCTAATCTTTCATAATAAAAAGGCAAATATATACATATACATACACACACACACACACTTCATATATATATATATATATATATATATATATATATATATATTATATATATATATATATATATATATATATATATATATATATATATATATATATATATATATATATACTTAAAGTCACAACCCCTGGTATGCCCAAGTGTGGGAGGAAGGTCACACTTCCACTCTCTGTCATTAGGCTCGTCACAAGAGTCCATCCAGACAGAAACCCAATATTTTTACTGTTGCCTTTTGTTATATTTGTGTTTTATTTGTGCTGATAAATAAATAAATTATAAATTATTATATATATATACTTAAAGTCACAACCCCTGGTATGCCCAAGTGTTAGCCCAAGGCTAGCTGATGAGAGCTAAATAGCTTGAAATAGATCTATACTAGTCTTCCTTTATTTATTTATCAGCACAAATAAAACACACACACACACACACACACACACACACAAACACACACACACACACATATATATATATATAGGGAGACTAGTATAGATCTCTTTCGAGCTATTTAGCTCTCATCAGCTAGCCATACTGGGATTCAAACCTGGGCTGTTTTTACATGTTAGGCAGTTGTTTTAGCCACTAAGCCACAAGCTCTCCTCCCTTATCATCTGAGCCAAGGAAATGATTAAGTGTTATGTCCAAGCACCTGATATGCCCAAATATGGGTGGGAGCAAATATGGGAGGGAGCATATATATATTAGTAGGCACTGCTCGCTATTTCCTTCTAAATACTGGTAAGGTAAAGATAAGGTAAAGGTTCCCCTCACACATATGTGCTAGTCGTTCTTGACTCTAGGGGACGGTGCTCATCTCCATTTCAAAGGTGAAGAGCCAACACTGTCCGAAGACGTCTCCGTGGTCATGTGGCCTGCATGACTAAATGCCAAAGGAGTGCTGTTACCTTCCCACCATAGGTGGTTCCTATTTTTCTACTTGCATTTTTAACATGCTTTTGAACTGCTAGGTTGGCAGAAGCCGGGACAAGTAACAGGACTTCACTCAGTTACACGGCGCTAGGGATTCAAACCACTGAACTGCTGACCTTTCTGATCGACAAACTCAGTGTCTTACCCACTGAGCCACTGCATCCCTGGTAAATATTGGTACTAATTACTTAACTTGATGCAGGGTCTTTGAACATTGCTAAGTACAATAACATTTTCTCGGGAGGGGGGGGGCAGAAGAAAGTGCAGTATATTGTGACTGGCCTATGGGGCCTGACTTTTCGTTTACCCTATCTATCTGGAGAAACTGATATAAAGCATTGCTAACGTGCTGATTGGTGCCTCATGAACTGGCTCAGTGTAATGACTTTTTTTGCCACGTGGAATATATTTTGCTTCCTCGAGATGAACTGTTAACCTGCCTGTGTGTCTGTTTCATTTAATAGCCACTTAATCAGATCAATGTTAATTTGTGTAAGTGTACCTTTTTTTTAGGAAAGAGGTCATTTTTTTTCTTCCTTTGCTTTTAAGTTTGGCAAGGCACAAACAAATGCTGTGAATACTGATTTGCTGTGTTTTTTTCTTAGGCAACATTTCTCACATGGTGTTCTGGGAAAAGTTTATTACATACAGCCATCTTCCCTGGTCTGGAGCCTTCCAAATGTGTTGGGAATTAAATCCCATAATTTTTGGGTTTTTTTGTGTGGCTGTAGGGTTTATGGGAGAAGAGTAATACATTTGGAAGGCAATACACATGGGTATGAATCAGGAATGAAATGCTACCAGTTCGCACCAGTTTGTCTGAACCAGTAGTAAAAAATGCTACCTGTTCGCCCTGAACCAATAATTAAAAAATGCTACCGGTTCAGGTGAACTGGTAGTTCTGATGATCAGCTGTGCAACAATCAGCTGTGCCGCACGATTTATATTCACTAGAAAGCAAGTCACTTTTTTCAGTGCTGTTGTGACTTTGAACTGTTTGTAAGTTGAGGACTATCTGTAATCATATGTGCCAGAATCTCACCAAGCTGGCGAGTGTTGTGGTTCACCAGCGGCCAGCAGAGCTGGCAGCAGATTTAGACAGTGAGGAGGTTGGAGAGGAACATGGGTCAGTCCTGGAGTCTGGGGAAGGCTCTGATGAGGACTGTGTGTCAGAGGCAAAGAGGGGGGCCAGGACCGTCCGAAAGTTATCAGATGCCTTCAGAGTCAGACATCAGTGAGGCAGACGAACAGCTGGAGCCTGTTCCCACTGTGCACATGTGCAGAGTTGCCAGATGAAGGGAACAACTAAAGAACAGGGGTTGACTTGGCCACAGATGGATGATGAATGCTCCCTCCCAGGGGAAATAAAAGAGCTTTAAAAAAAGCTTTAAAAAAGCTTAATTGGTTCGTGACTCTCTGAGACTCCTTGCCAAATTTTGCAGCTATTGGCCTGTCAGCTCTCCAAGCCAGATAAGGTCTGTGACTGTAAATCTGCCCTTGAAAGACTTTGCTGGATGTGAATGAGCAGAATTCACAGTAAATTAATAAAAAGGTTTTTGGTCAGGACAAGGAGTTGTTTCATGCTTTTGGGAAGCCTCATAGCTAGATTTGTCTCAGTACTTCCTCTAAAGTTATAGGCTGTTTTTCCCCTCAGTTATTCCCTTTGGGGAATCTGGGCCCACAATCTCCCCTATTACATTTTGGCACAATGTAGCTTCCGCATGTAGCTGATGCTTTGCTTTGAAGCAAGCCACTATCATTCAGTTATAATTAGAAGAGACTTTAGGATAAAATCTGGGGAGGCAAGTCGACTGGCACCCCTGAGGACCCAAGGTAATTGTGAGATCTCGAGACCCAAGGGTGAGACATATATTCCAAAGCAGCCTGGGTGCAGTATGTCCTTTTCCTCTATTTCCCTCTCACTGCATCCTACGTCAATGCAATTTTCTTCCCCATTGTTCTTCTGTCAGTTGAAATTAACATCCTCGCAAAGGGGACCGAGTGGAAAAATTTAAATACCGAAAATAACTCTTGTTGGTTTTATTTTAACTGATTAATGTTCCTGCACTGGATGAAACATACTGATCCATTTGATTATGCCAGATAGCCAGACAGAGAGGCCCTTCTCCATATATAATTGCCTCAATTTACCCTGGAAAGCCCTGCTTGTACATAATTGCACTATAAGTGACATAATTACCATACTTTTCTAAGGGTCTTTCTAAACACAGAGTGTTTTTAGAGTGATGAAGCCTTCCCCCTACTCTCCACAAACAGCATAGCCAACCCCTGGCAATACCTATTTCCTGCTTGTTCTCAGGATGTTGCCTTCATCTCATCCCAGTCTGGGACCAAGGCAGGTTTAAGTTGTTCTTAGCTGTGCCTGCCCCTGGGAAGGAAAGCTATGGCAAATCTAGACAGCATGCTAAAAAGCAGAGACATCACTCTGTCAACAAAAGTGCGAATAGTCAAAGTTATGGTTTTCCCAGTTGCAATGTATGACTGTGAAAGTTGGCCGATAAGGAAGGCTGAGCGCCAAAGAATGGAGGCCTTGAACTCCGGTGCTGGAGAAGACTCCTGTGAGTCCCTTGGACTGCAAGGCAATCAAACCGGTCAGTCCTAGAGGAGATCAACCCTGACCGCTCTTTAAAAGGCCAGATCCTGAAGATGAAACTCAAATACTTTGGCCACCTAATGAGAAGGAAGGACTCACTGGAGAAGAGCCTCATGCTGGGAACGATTGAGGGCAAAAGAAGGAGACGACAGAGAATGAGGTGGCTGGATGGAGTCACCGAAGCAGTCGGCGTAAGCTTAAATGGACTCCCAAGGATGGTAGAGGACAGGAAGGCCTGGAGGAATGTTGTCCATGGGGTTGTGATGGGTCAGACATGACTTTGCAACTAACTAACAACAAAAACAACAAATTGTGCCTGGGTTAAAATAATGTCTCTCTCTCCCCTCCCTTTAATTATGATTCTACCCAAGGATTGCAAAATCTGTTTTGTTGTTTCTTATCTTATAAGGAAGTGACTGGTAGTGGCTAAGAACAGCAGCAATGGAGGCAGGATAGAACTTGCCATGGGGACAGCAAATGTTAAGCTGGTATAGTGTCTACTGAGCCATGGTGCACAGTGGTTAGAATGCAGCATTGCAGGTTAATTGCAGGCTAATTCTGCTTACTATCAGGAGTTCGATTCCTTTGATCCTGTTCCTGTTCCTTCTCTTCTGTTGGCTGCAACACATTCATGCAATGTGGACCATAGTTGAGTAAGAAACTTAAACGCTGGTGACCATTAGCATAGTGTCTTCCTATGGTTGAGAATCAGTTTGGAAACTTTACTTGTTGATCATTCTTTTTTAATGGCCCCATAATCCCTAGTGGGGTGAAGTCTGGGCAACTGAATGGAGCTGAGTGTTTACTGGCCGGATGCCCTTCTTGTCACCAATGTAGAGTTTTTTTCAGCAGATATATTCTCAGTGTGCCTAGAGAGAAATATCTGCCTCTACCTTGGATCAAACTCACAGCTTCCTGATTGTGAGGCGAGAGCTCCATCTCTAGGCCACTTACACCTCTCCCCCCAAAACACTATTTGTTGATGCAGTTATGCATTTATCTAATCTTATTTATCTACTTTATATAGCCATCCATCTCAACAAAAGTGACTCTGGGTGGGTTACAATTCATTATAACATGCTTTGAAATAGGCCTCCCTGACCACATTCAGCATTTGCTAAAGGGCAAATTTACAGATTTCTGAAACTGAATAGAAGATGATAATAATTAGTTGTACTTCAAAGCATTCTTCTTAAGCTGTGGGGTGAAGTCAATGGTATACCCCACAACATGCTACCATCTATGTGGCACAGTGGTTAGAATGCAATGCTGCAGGCAAACTCTGCCCACAGCCTGGAGTTCGATCCTGATGGTGCTCAAGGTTGACTCAGTCTTCCAGCCTACCAAACTTGGTAGGCTGGTAAAATGAGGACTCAGATTAGCAATAACACTTAGACGTATGTGTTTTTTTCTCCGGTGGGATCAGTCTATCAGGCAAACTCGTCTACCCAATTATGGGACGGAGCATACTATTTCCGTTTAAGCCTTTCAGCCCCAATCCAGGGGCCTTCGCAGTGAGTCGCTTTTGCAACAAACTGTTTTTGTGTTACATTTATGTTTTACCTTTATTTCTTTGTCGGTAAAACATAAATTTAACACTTAGACTTATATATCGCTTCATAGTGCTTTTCAGCTCTCTCCAAGCGGTTTACAGAGTCAGCATCTTGCCCCCAAACCATCTGGGTCCTGATTTTACTGACCTTTAAAGGATGGAAGGCTGAATCAACCTTGAGCCTGGTGAGATTGGAACTGCCAAATTGCAGTCAGCCAGCAGAAGTAGCCTGCAGTACTGCATTCTAACCAATGCGCCACCATGGCTGATTGGTGGGAACAATATGAAAAAAAAATGCTTCTTCGTTGTAAACCATCAAAAGAATGCTGTAAAGCAGTGTTTCTCAACCTTGACGACTTTAAGTCCTGTGGACTTCAACTCCCAGAATTCCCCAGTCAGCTGTGCTGGCTGGGGGATTCTGGGAGTTGAAGTCCACAGGACTTAAAGTCGCCTAGGTTGAGAAACACTGCTGTAAAGGGCTATGGGGCAGTATATAAGCCCAAATGCTGAATGTTATTGCTAGTCTCTTGCACAAGCAAGTATTTTGTCTTTTTGGCATTACAGACAGCTAAATTGCTGCTAGTCTAGAATATGCCAAGTATTGGTGGTTCTCTTTATTATATATTTCATGATGAAGATTAATTGTTGAATTTTAATGTTGCAGTTAAAACGTCTTTGTTTCATTTGCATTTTATTGGAAGCTACCTTGAGCTCTGGCTTTGATGGAAGGATGGACTCCAAATTTAATTTAAATTCAGACGCATACTCAAAAGTTTATTGCTTGATCAAGCCTTTGTTCTTTTTTTTGGGGGGGGGGTGCTAATCTGCAAATTTCCTTCTTGTTCCAGATTCTCATATAGAAGTAAATGGGGAAACCTGGTCGAATAACAAGTCCTCTCTGAGGCAGATTGCGTGTGACAGCCTCCATTCAGTGTGAAAACTGAATTGATAGACTTGTTTAATATTAATTAAGAGAGGATTGTTAGCCAGTACATGATTGATTAAATTTACAGGTGGGCTTCCAGTGGGAGATTAAAGGCAAATCGGCAGATCCATTCCCCTCCCTCGAAGCCTCATTTGTAATATTAAGGCAGGATTGAGTTAGCAGTGCACTTGGATCAGTGCTTCAATTATTCCACTTTGCTTCAGGTAGGATCAAGAATGCCTTGAGGCACCATTGAGATCAAAGCACAAATTTCTGACTTTGCATCAGCCCTAGAAGTAGCAGATTCTTATAAACAGGTGACCTTGAATGAAGCTCTGGTCTGCATTCTCCTATGGTCCATAGCAGAGGTGGTATTCAGCTGGTTCGGACTGGTTCACCCGAACCAATAGCAGAAATCGCAGGTGGGCCAACCACCCGCCCCGGCTCTATGCCTGTTCTGACCTGGGCTTCCCAAGAGCATGAAGCAAACTCTTGGTCCTAACAAAAACCCCTTTTATTAATTTACTGTGAATTCTGCTCATTCACATCCAGCAAAGTCTTTCAAGGGAGGATTTACAGTCACAGACCTTTTCTGGCTTGGAAAGCTTGACAGGCCGATATCAGCAAAACATGGCAAGGAGTCTCGGAGAGTCACAAACCAATTAAGCAAACTAACTGTCTCCTGCAAACTCCACTCCCCTTTCACTTCTCTTTTATTCCCTCTGGGAGGGGCCATTCATCGTCCACCAGTGTCAACCCCTGTTACTTAGCTATTCCCTTCGTCTGGCAACTCTATACATGTGCACACTGGGAACAGGCTCCAGCTGTTCGTCTGCCTCTCAGATGTCTGACTCTGAAGGCAGCTGATAACTAGCATATGGCTCTGGCCCCCTCTCTGCCACCAACACAGAGCCCTCATCAAAGCCTTCCCCAGACTCCAGGACTGGCCCATGTTCTTCCCCAACCTCCTCACTGTCCAAATCTGCTGCCAGTCACATTGGTTGCTGGCAGGCCACAATAGCTATGCCACCAATAGCAGCTTAGTCATACTGGAGTAACTGAAATTTTCTGTATCATTTGAGATATCTGGTCAGCTTTGTCTCTGCTTCTTCTCACCAAGACCTTTTTCCAGTTTGAACAGCCACTAAATTAATGGTTTAAGTTGAGGACTACCTGTATATGAAACAGACTCATCCTTTATATTCAAGCAAATACGTACTTGATCTTCATATGGAAGATTTACATACTGACTAGCTGTCAACCTGTTAGGGAGAGAATCCTTATGAGCTATGAAAAAGAGTCTACCATTTGGGACATGAACCACATTTTATAAGCAGATTAATTTGAGGGAAGATTATGATAATTAGCCTGATCCAGGTTTTAAGGCTGTTGAAAAAGGAAGGGTGCTCCATTTAACAATACTATTCCATTCCTTTATGCTCCAGAGGGCTTCTGCAGTGATGCAACAGCTTCCAAAATCTGATCTTCCTTGTTTGTGAATTTTGAATATCGCTACCTTTTACTCCGATCAAGTGTTCCAATCTTTAGCATTTTATCTTGATCGATTTCCCCCCTCTCTCCCCCTCCCCCTTGATCTTAAGAGTGTTTATTACCATTTGCAACATCATAGCAGCTCAGGCAATGGGAGACTCATAGGATCATATGTGATTCAGTATAACTGGTACCGTTTGTTGTGGAAAAAGATATTATGGTACATAAAGATAGTCCTTGAGTTACAACCATTCATTTAGTGCCCGTTGAAAGTTACAACAGCACTGAAAAAAGGGACTTATGACCAGCGGTGGGTTTCACATTTTGTTACCCCATGCGCGCATGCACGCCTGCTCGCCCCATGCGCGCCTGCTCGCCCCATGCGTGCCTGCTCGCTTCACACACACACCCCTTCTGCGCATGCACCTGGCCTTCCGTGCATGTGCTTTGCTCATATGCACGCCTTCTGCGCATGCGCCTGGCCTCAAATATGTGCCTAAATGGGATGGCATAGAGCCGGGGCGGGTGGTTGGCCTATCCGCAATTTCCGCTACCAGTTTGGGTGAACTGGTCCAAACCAGCTTAATACCATCTCTGCTTACGACCATTTTTCACACTTACAACCATTGCAGCATCCCCATGGTCATGTGATCAAAATTCTGATGCTGGGCAACTGGCATGTATTTATGACAGTTGCAGTGTCCCCAGAGTTATATGATCATTTTCTGTGACTTTCTGATAAGCAAAGTCAATGGGGAAGCCAGATTCACTTAACCACCATGCTAACTAACTTAATGACCACAGTGATTCATATAATCACTGTGGAGGAAAAGTCGTACAATGGAGCAAAATTCACTTAACAGTCATTTTGCTCAGCAACTGAAAATTTGAGTTCAATTGTGGCCATACGTTGAGGACTACTTGTAAGGTTCTCGTTAGAAATCTTCACTTTTGATCACAACCAATAGAGAATGTAGGAACAGTTCATTAAAATCTCACTGTGCTATGGGTCTCACAGAAATGTATTGATCAAGCTGAACCCAACCAGTGTGGCAAGTATTTGTCACTTCTGCTCTGGAGCTCTTAACGCAATAGTCCCTGTAGGTGATTAAAAGGTCATCAGAGGCAGCTGGGGTCTTTCTTCCCCTATTACAAAGTGTGGTATAAAAACATATTTGTAATAAATTCCTGTCAGGCACTGCTATGTAGAGAAGATTATATAACAGGCAGCTATGAGTTATGATGCTATAATTCCATAAAAAGGTTCATGGGAACATCACAAGGTCTTTACATTCTATCATCTGTAGATCTTGTTCTCCAATTGTCACCAAAATAGAATAGAATAGAATAGAATCACAAGCTAGCTATCTAGCTAAGGCATAGGAATGGAGCTCACCATCATCTTTCAAAATGTAGCTGGCCTTAAAAGGTATTTATTATACGAGGCACAGATCCAATCCATGCTGAATAAGAGACACTTTCTGTCTTGCTGATTTGTATTTTATTGTTTTCTTTCTTTTAAAAAAGCAAAGCTTTCCCTTTTCCAATTGTTTCTGACTTTTGAGATTGGTGCTCATCATCCCTGTTTCTGGGATTGGGACTGGGATTTCTGGATTGCAAAACTGAGCTTGGAAGTATCTAATTAATGCTTTAAAAAGTGCAAGCATTGCAGACCCAATAACAGATCCTGGAAATATCACAGTAGAGATGAACTACTGTTAATGCTTACAGATCCCTGTAAACATTCATACAGAGCTAGACTACAACCAAGCTGGAAAGAACACAATTAAATACAGGTAGTACTGGACTAACAGCTACATTTGGGCTCAAACTTTCTGCTGCTAAGTGTTGTGGCCTGGCAGCAGCCCCTGGAGCTGGCAGCAGATTCGGACAGTGAGGAGGTTGGGGAGGAACATGGGCCAGTCCTGGAGTCTGGGGAAGGCTCTGATGAGTGCTCTGCATCAGAGGCAGAGATGGGCCAGGGCCGCCTGACAGTTATCAGCTGCCTTTGGAGTCATATAGCAATGGGGCTGGAGCCTGTTCCCAGTGTGCACATGCGCAGAGCTGTCAGGAGAAGGGAACAGCTAAGGAACAAAGGTAGACTCAGGAGTAAAGCCACAGGTGGATGGTGAATGGCCCCTCCCATAGGGAATAAAGAGGAGCAAAAGGGGAGTGGAGTTTGCAGGAGACAATTAGTTCAATTCATTAGGGTGAAGATCTGTTCCTGCCTTCTTGTATTGTCTACTACAACATGGTGTTTGGAAGTTATCGGCCTGGCAGATCTCCAAGCCTGACAAAGGTCTGTAGTTGTAAAATTTATTGAAAGACTGTTGGCTGGGACTTTGATGAAGAGGCATTCACTTTAAACTAAACAAAAAGGGTTTTATCGGGACGAGGAGTTGGCTTCATGCTTTTGGGAAGCCTAGGCCAGAATACCTAGCTGAGGGAGTCATGTTGTCCAAAGATACATCTGTGGTCATGGGGCCTGCGCGATTATACATTGAGGCATACTGAATACTGTTTTTTTCCCATTGAAGTGGTACCTATTTCTCTACTTGCATTTGCATGCTTTCGAACTGGTAGATAGGCAGGAGCTGAGCCAAGTACCAGGAGCTCATCCCGTCATGTACTACTTGGGTTTTACATTGTCTGCCTTCTGGTTGACAAGCCCAGTGTCTTTACTGCTAGGTGACAAATGCCTATTCTCTGGATATTTGTTTATCAGGTAGAGCAGATGTGAGCAACCAGGTGTCCTCCCATTTGTGGCAATAGCACTTAGACTTATATATTGCTTCACACTGCTTTTACAGTCTTCTCAAAGTGGTTTACAGAGTCAGCGTCAACCTGCAAAATGACCTCAGCTGAAGCCTTTCTTTCTCATGGTTGCCATTTGGGGGAGGAGGGGAGGGGGCTTAGGAATGTGATGCCTCAGCTCCTGTCAAACCATCTAGCACCTGGGGTGTCAACCGAGCCATGCCATCGGACACATGTTGGAGCTGAGCGGGAAGTTCTCAATTTAGTCAGTGTAATTATATTGCTCCCATTTCTTGCTGACTCATGGCATAGGTAATGTGGATGAAGCCTGAAGAGGATCAATTTGGGTTCCCAATCCTCCTCCTCTTCCTCCTCCCCTCCTCCTCTTCCTCCTCTCCCTCTTCCTCCCCTCCTCCTCGTCTTCCTCCTCCTCCCCTCCACTTCCTCTTCCTCCTCCTCTTCCTCCTCCTCCTTCCCCCCTCTCCTCCCCCTCTCCCTCCCCCTTCCCTCTTCCTCCTCATCTTCCCTCCCCTCCCTCTCCCCTCCTCCTCCTCTCCTCCCTCCTCCTCCTCTCCTCCCTCCTCCTCCTCTCCTTCCCTTCCTCCTCCTCCACCTCTTGAAATTTTGCAGTAGCCAAAGCAAGCATGCAATTACCTCCACAATGGTAGCATCCAGAATAAAACACTGAGGGATGACTAAGAGTTTCAGTTTGTCCAGGAAAGAAATGGTCTTTATAGAATTACAGCCATGATGGATTTTGCAAAGGTCTCCTTCCAACCTTTTCCCCCAGAGAGGATTTGTTATACAAGAATATCAAGAGATGGGAATGGGTTGAACTTTTGCATTGTGCTACATTTACTGTTCCATGGCCTCCTTAGCCTGCCTTGTTTGGGGATGTCGCCTAACATGATGTGACACCCAGTAATCAGCATAATGTGATGCTGTTCACTGGAAATTTAAAACGATAACAAAACAAAAGAGGACTTGATTGGATCTCAAAGATGAGCTGCAGCTGGAGATGAATGCATTGCGGCATAGATTACAAGGAGCAAAGGCTGATGAACCAGCCAGATTTCTGTAGCAGAAGGGAAAAAAGATGGGAAATTTATTCCTTTGCTTTTTTTCCCTTTTTTGTTGATATCCAAGTGTATTTTTCAGCCGGTATGTAGAATACCATTTATAAACTGAGATATCAGCTGTTCTAGCCCTAGAGATGATAACAATGGCAATCACTTCAATCCATAGAGTCATTACAAAGTCCAAATGTAGTAAAACTTACATTCATCATGCTTAATTTATTCATGACTTTTAGTGAAATGTGCTAGGCTGGGCCAAGCTTGAACAGGTGCTGCTTTTTGACAATGTTTTGATGCAAGTAGTGAGGGCCACCTCTTCTAAAGAACAACATGGAGCTATCACTGAAAATGTTTCTTCGTATGCTTCCTGAAGAGCTTTTGGCTATGGATCAGGGGTGAAATCCCGAAGGTTCTGACAGGTTCTGGAGAACCAGTAGTGAAAATTTTGAGTAGTTCGGAGATCTGGCAAATGCCACCTCTGACTGGCCCCAGAGTATGGTGGGAATGGAGATTTTGCAGTATCCTTCCCCTGGAGTGGGGTGGGAATGGAGATTTTGCAGTATCATTTCCTTGCGACACTCACCAAGCCAAGCCACGCCCACCAAGCCATGCCCACAGAACAGGTAGTAAAAAAAAAAATTGAATTTCACCACTGCTATGGATGGCATCAGAGAAGACCATCAGAAGGATACGAACAAGGCAAATTGTGCCATTCTTAGCCCTGATATGATGATTAGTTTGTGGCTTTTTGAGTCCCATAATATTTCCACTTATCGAGGACTTCCCCAATTAATGTAAATATTATTGTGATTGAAAATAATTAGGTTGGTTGGGAAAAACCTGAACTGATAGCCAAGTTGACAGAATGTCAAAGTTAATCCAAATGAAACTTGTGTTAGGGACATTCTCTAGAATTGCCCCAAATACAGCAAAATGCACCAATTTTGTATTGACAATGTGTTGGCCAACAGAAGCATCAATCAGGACATGCCTTGACATTGATATCAGATGCATCCATTCCGTATTTAGAGTTCAATGGTCTTTACATTCTATCATCTGCAGATCTTGTTCTCCAATTGTCACCAAAATAGAATAGAATATAATGAAGGAAAATAGAACAGAATGGAGGAGAATAGAATAGAATGGAGGAAAATAGAATAAAGTAGAATAGAATGGAGGAGAATAGAATAGAATAGAATAGAATAGAAGTCCTAGTGGACTTGGAGTCCTAGTGGACAACCATTTAAATATGAGCCAGCAGTGTGCAGCAGCTGCCAAAAAAGTCAATACAGGTCTAGGCTGCATAAACAGAGGGATAGAATCAATATCATGTGACGTGTTAATGCCACTTTATAATGTCTTGGTAAGGCCACACTTGGAATACTGCATTCAGTTAGCAATAGCAATAGCAGTTAGACTTATATACCACTTCAGCTTTCAGCCCTCTCTAAGCGGTTTACAGAGTCATCATATTGCCCCCACAGTCTGGGTCCTCATTTCACCCACCTCGGAAGGATGGAAGGCTGAGTCAACCTTAAGCCGGTGAGATTAGAACCGCTGAACTGCAGATAACAGTCAGCTGAAGTGGCCTGCAGTGCTGCATTTAACCACTGCGCCACCTCGGCTCTGTACAGTTCAGTTTTGATCATCACGACGAAGAAAAGATGTGGAGACTCTAGAAAGAGTACAGAGAAGAGCAACAAAGATGATTAGGGGACTGGAGGCTAAAACATATGAAGAACGGTTGCAGGAACTGGGTATGTCTAGTTTAATGAAAAGAAGGACTAGGTGAGATATGATAGCAGTCTTCCAATATCTCAGGGGTTGCCAGAAAGAAGAGGGAGTCAAACTATTTTCCAAAGCACCTGAGGGTAGAACAAGAACAATGGGTGGAAACTAATCAAGGAGAGAAGCAACTTAGAACTGAGGAGAAATTTCCTGACAGTTAGATCAATTAATCAGTGGAACAGCTTGCCTCCAGAAATTGTGAATGCCCCAACACTGGAAATCTTTAAGAAGGTGTTGGATAGCCATTTGTCTGAAATGGTATAGGGTTTATTGCCTAGGCAGGGGGTTGGACTAGAAGACCTCCAAGGTCCCTTCCAACTCTGCTATTGTATTGTTGTAACTTGTATTATTGTATAGAATAGAATAGAATGGAGGAAAATAGAATAGAATAGAGGAGAATAGAATAGAATAGAATAGAATAAGCTGGAAGGGACCTTGGAGGTCTTCTAGTCCAGTCCCTTGCTCAAGCAGGAGAACTGATTCTATTTCAGATATGTGGCTGTCCAGTCTTTTTAAAAAAACATCCAGTGATGGAGCACCCACGATTTCTGGAGGCAAGCTGTTCCACTGATAAATTGTCCAAAATATTTTGGACACAAAGAGCAAACTTATGTGGACCTGAAGAAAAAATCCAAAAATATATATTAGGGCAATAAGTTGGTATCATTTTGCTAGATTTATAGGCTACTTTTCCTGCCGAAGCTGAAGGTGACTTTCAAATCAGCCTTCATTTATCACCACAACCACCTAGGAAATAGGTTAGGCCAAGAGAGTCTCTGTTTCGTCCATTACTCAGCTATTTTTCAGATTTTTCTCCATTTTAAGGGAAGCGCAATCCTTTTCATATTAACAACACTGAAGGCCGTCTTTAAAGGTGGCCTGAATCCAGCTCATTCAATCTGCAAAATTATTTATTCCCTGAAACAAAAGCATGCCTTTTTTTCCTTCCCTGCCTCTTTCATAGAACATTTTTTTAAAAAATTGAGAAAGATTTGTGAGAGTGAAGGGATGCCCTATTTTCTCTCTCTCTGATTTTGAAACGTGACCCGTCAAAACCGCGGAGGACAAAATCGCGCTCGACGAAAGCACGCATTTGACGTCATCACAGTGCGATGAAAAAAAAAATTGAAATAAAATTAAAATTAAAGCAAGCCGATTCACATAAAGGTAAGGGTTAGGGTTAGGGTTAGGGTTAGGTTAAGGGTTAGGGTTAGGTTTAGAGCGTTAGGGTTACGTTTAGCGTTAGGTTAAGGGTTAGCGTTAGGTTTAGCGTTAGGTTAAGGGTTACGTTTAAGGTTAGATTTAGGGTTAGGTTAAGGGTTAGGTTTAGGGTTAGGGTTAGGGTTAGGTTTGGGGGGGTTAGGGTAAGGTTTTTGCTTTATTTTTACATTTTTCGATCACAGCGCGATGTTTTCGTCGCGCTGTGATGACATCAAATGCGCGCTTTCGTCGAGCGCGATTTTGTCCTCCGCGGTTTTGTGGTGGAACCATTTTGAAAAGCCCCTGTTCGTACCACAATGGTGTGGCAGCTTTCTTCATCTTTCCTAATGCTTCCTGTGAGAATGAACAACTGACACAACAAAACGTTACAAGATCAACAGACCGATATCTGACCAAGTGATCATTCTTAGAAAAAGCATTGAAAAATTAGGGGCAGCTCCTGGACCTCTAAAATGGTTGTGCATGAGCCTTATTAAAGAAAGAGAAATAAAAGGATTGTGGTGACCTCCCCTTTCTGCCTTCCCTGCCAATTTTTCTGAATTTAGAGAACTAAAGGTCACCTTACCTTGGTAGAGTTCTATTTTTTTTCCTCCTTTTTCTCCCTTCCTCCCCCCAGCCTTTTACTTTAATGAAGTCCTTGGCTGTCCTTGCTAGCAGAGGTGCAGGGGCGTCATCTTTCTCCTTCCATAAATGATTACTTGACCCCCACAAAGCTAAAAGGCTTTTTTTTTTTGTAGCCCTTCCATTTCTGTTTACCTTTCCTTGAATTCACTCTGCGAAACTTTGCAGGGACAGGCCAAATTAAAAGATGAGTGAATGGTTTGGCGTAGTCCTAATAGATATTAACTGTATATTAGGTAAAAAAAAAAGTATGGTATAAAAACATGGGCTGTATTTTCCTTTGAGCAAACCAGGGGTAGTATTCAGGCAGTTTGAACCGGTTCGGGCGAAATAGTAGTTTCCCTGCCATTTCTATCCCATATTTCCTTGTTTTTTAGCTCACCTGATTCATGTGGCATAGTGGATTGCCACGTGTCAGCTGTTTTACATACCGGCACCGACATAGAAGTTAAGTTTTTAAGCTTAAAATGGGTGGGTTATTAATGGTGTGTGCATGCACAAAGCGTGTGTTAGGCATGCACGTGCGCAAAGCACGCATGTGCACGCAAAGCACACACTCACCGAACCAGTTGTTAAACCGATTGCATCCCACCACTGGAGCAAATCTAACTGAAGATCTTGGCAGCTTCTGTAGGGAAGCTGGGCTGGAAGCTAGCTTGAAAAGGATCTAGATCAGCGCTGTCAAACTCGCGGCCCGCAGCCCAGATGCGTCATGCGTCAACATGTCATTGCGAGTTTGACACCCCTGATCTAGATAAATGATATGATACAAAGCTTCTAGAATTGAGAGCTGTCATACACTCATGCATTCCCTAGCATACAATACTGGTGAAAAGTTAACAACCAAAATCCAGTGTTAATAACAGGACATGGGAGGGATAGATCTATCTCTCAGTTAAGGATAGGGCTTTATCCAGTAGTAAGTCTTCCAATTAGCTTCATTGTCTTGCACTTGTTCTTAGTATTTCAAGAGAGAGAGAGAGAGATGTCTTCTACTCCAAGTTTATCACAATGTTCATGATTTATACATCTTACTCACGTCTACCTATAGTAGACCTTTTAGCAAACTATTTAGCTTTGGTTATAAGGAAAGACTTTATTTAATTATTTTGATTGCATTCTGCCTCTTTTCCAGCATTCATTTCCACTACCCCCCTCTCTCTTTCTCCTTTCATACATGGCGAACAGCACTGTATCCTGCATTCCAGATGCAGATGCCCTATAGATTTTTAATAAGGCCATTACATTCCTGGAAATTTTATTTTTAATCTGTGTCCTAATGATCCCTGAACCTTTTCATAGCTGACACATAACAATTCAACACTTTTATTGTGATATTCTAAATGTTGACCTCAAAACCTTTTTTCCCCAGTTACATATAGCTTTGATCCCATCACTATATAAGTGTATTACACTATTAAAAATACACTAATGTGTATTTTTATGCTTACTTAAATTGCACTTTATTTGCCATTTAGCAATAGCACTTAGACTTATATACTACTTTAAAGTGCTTTATATCCCTCTCTAAGCAGTTTACAGAGTCAGCGTCTTTCCCCCAACAACCTGGGTCCTTTGGAAGGATGGAAGGCTGAGTCAATCTTGAGCCAGTGAGAATCGAACTCCTGGACCACTACACCAACAAGGCTCATTTAGCTAACCATTCACTTTCTTTAAAAGGATCTTGAGCTATTCACACTTTTCATTTTCCCCATCCTTGATAGTTTAATACTTTTAGCATATTTGGCCAGCTAGCTATTTGCCACAATTCAAGAGTGTGTGTGTGTGTGTGTGTGTGTGTGTTTTCCAGCAAAATTCTGGAACGCTTCGACCAATTTCAACTAAACTTGGTACACAGATGATTTACTCTATGGAAACAAATACTGTGGAGGCAAGACACCTCCAACACCCTTCGAGATGTGTCTGTGTATCTGTGTGTCTGTGTCTCTGTGTGTGTTCCAGCATAACTCTGGACTACCTGGGCCACTGAAAGAAAAAGGAATGAATTATATCTATAATGTCAAATCACAGTACTTTTGATAGTGTGCATTAGTGTGATAGTGTTAGGATACAGCCTGTTGTGCCTTAAGATGGTGTCTACTGTACAGCACAGTGCAGTTGCCATGGTGACAGCTTCATAGTACTCCACAGGGGTACTCCAACCTAAAAGAGAATTAGGATAAATAAATACCTGGACAACGCTAGTAGTTATAAACAGGTGAAAAATACTGTTGTCCTAGCACATGCGCAGCATGTCCAAAAATCAGCTGGCTGGTGGGAGGCATGCATGCATGCATGGTAGAACTGGGCTGATGGCTCACATGCCTGCATAGATAGCTCTACATGCCACCTGCGGCACGCGTGTCATAGGTTTGCTGTCACAGTGCTACAATATCTCCTCTTCATGGTGTTTTAAAGGAAATGTCATGGACCAGAATTGATGAAAAGTTTGATGGCATTACTGGAATCGAAGGAAATTCAATGTCATATATACACTGAAACATCTGTACAGCAGCATTTTTTAAAAATTTAATAATTTTTATTAAACAGGTTTTTTTAAAAAAGTTTTTTGACATTTACCTTCTATACAACGTTTCCACATCAGTTTATATATCCCTCCCTACCTTACTTCAATCTATCTTTATCTACACATGTAGTTCCAATATTTTTATACATACTACTGTATTCATATATTGAATTACAATCATTCATTGTTTGTTGTTTCCATTAATACAGGTTTATTATTAATTTCTAACTCCCATATCTTCTTCATTTAATCCTTAATCTTTACACCTATCCTCTAACCTTTTATTCCAATCATTCCATACCATATAGTAATCTGTTTCTCCTTTATCTTTCATTTCTTTTGTGAGTCTCTCTGCACACTCTAAAACTTTTCACATTTTTCTCTGATGGTATATTGTTATTCTTCCAATGTTGTGCATACATTATTCGCGCTGTTGTTGTAATATGTAAAATTAAATATTTTGTTTTCCTATTGTACATCCCTGTAAATATTCCCAATAATTCCGGTTTCATGTCTATCTGCTGTTTGATTATTTTTTCTAGCCATTTTCTTATTCTATTCCAATATTGTTTTGCTTTTGGGCAGATGCTGTTTAAATTGATGTGCCTTTCTGGAAGTATAAATTATTCTCTGCTATTTAAAAGAAGATACAATAGCACTGGGCCTCTTCAGATCCAGCATTTATTTTAAAAAGCTTCTTCATTTTGTTAAGTTGTCTAGAACAATAATAAAGCAGTCTTTTTAAAAAATAAGTCTAATAATGTGAACATTCTGTAGGCATTTATAGTTATTGACTTACCTCCTTGCAGCAAACAGCCTGTTTCAGTGTAGCCTGATTAGAAGAAGAAAAATCTGCCTCTACCTCCCAGCAATTTGCCTCCTTGCAGCAAACAGCAAGTTTTACTTTCAATTTCAGTTTTAGCACAGGGCTCCTGATGATCAGCTGTTTCAGGTTACAGGGATTGTCATAGTCCCGTGATGGCAAACCTATGGCACGCATGCCACAGGTGGCACACGGAGCCATTTGTCAGGGCACACGAGGCTTGTCCAGTCAGCTGGCCAGTGTGCATCCTGGCCAGCTGACTTCAGCCTTCTTTTGAGGCCATTTTTTGCCCTCCGGAGACTTCAGAAGCTTCCCTCCTGGAGGCCCCTGAAGGCTCCGGAGGACTAAAACCGGTCCTACAAGCAACCTGGAGGTTTGCTCATAGGGTCATTTTTTTGCCCTCCAGGGCCTTCAGGGAAGCCGCCTGAGGGCTCCTGAACGCTCACAAATGCTAAAACGAGCCCTATGAGCAAATTGGAAGTCCGTTCTCGAACTTCCAGTTTGCCCATAGGGGTGATTTTTCATGCTCTGGAGGGGGCGGGGGAGGCTGTTTTCACCCTCCCCAGGCTCCTATAAAGCCTCTGGCGCCTGGGGAAAGCGAAAAAAGCATGCTAAAAATGGAGGGAGGAATACTGGTCATGTGCACATGTGTGCTGTGGTTGGGTGTATAGCATTATGGGTGTGGCACACCCACGCATGCGCATGGTCCCCCTGCGCCCCCCCGGCTTTTGGCACGTGAGCCAAAAAAGCTTCGCCATCACTGCCAGAGCCTATTGCCACTACCATAAGCCCCATTTTCTCCATTTGTTGCAAGGAGGTAAATTGCTGGGAGGCAGGGGCCAAAGGGTGGGGGCTAAATTCAGTGTATAAGATGCACCCAAATTTTCACACTCTTTTGGGGGGGAAGGTGTATCTTATACTTGATAAAATATGGTAGGATTTCCTGCTTGAGCAGGGAGTTGGACTAGAAGACCTCCAAGCTTCTTTCCAACTCTGTTATTCTGCATATTATATATGTTTATTATTTATTAATATGTCTATTAGATGTATTTGCATACCAACAGAGGATTCTGGGAGAATGAAGAATATCTTACTACAAACAGAGAAAAAGGAACTTCATCTCATCAGATCAAGATATTAATCTGGGAACTGTCTCACTAGAAGGATTCTGGGAGAGGGAAGAGGCAGTGTGCGCCTCTTACAATTATGAGTCTAAATCTAAACGTATATGCAAGGACCTGCACAAACTTAAAAGTCATGAAGTAATAAAGTCATGAAGAAAGCGGTTACTACCATGGTGATCTGGAAGAGGTGTGCTATCTTTGTATTCCTGCTCAAGGAGGACCCCAATTATTAATGCACCAAGTGCAAAATTGTCAGACTGCTGGAGGAGAAAGTATGAGACTACTTTCTCCTCCAGCAGGGAGGATTAGAGACACATCTGGCTGCTCAGAGATTAATCAGCAAATAAGGAATTCTTGGAAAAGCCAGAAGTCTGTCTGCAAATGATAGCAAAGAAAAAACAAGCACCAGGAAAAAATGGTTATATGGGAAAGATCTTTGTTATGTAGAATAGACTGGCTCAGGCCTTTTAATGGCCCATTGACAAAGGTGGGGGCTATTAAGAGTGAGTCTGTTTCCTGCCTAAAACATGTTTCTCCATTTCTTATCCAGGGAAATGTAATATGCTGCCTTTTCAATATTTCCCAGGATATTTCATTTTTTCTAGAGAGTTGGGATTTAACTTCCTACAATCCATTTGTTGAGAAAGGTATAATTTTATTGGAAGTAAAGAATATCACAGTTCTGCATAGCCAGCGCAAAGAATTGTACACCAAAATCCCTAAGTTCTACTTTTCCCTCCTTTAATACCCTCCCATTGCTGACACGACACCCACCCACCCACCCGATCAATCAGGTTCAAGCAAGATGTTTTCAGAAGGATCCCTTCAAGCATAGGTTGGTAGGCAGCTGCCTTATTCTTCCAACTGGGTGACCTTGAAGCAGCATCTTGGTGAGATACATAAGTTACTTTCATTTCCCCCCCAAGCATTCCACTTCCCATCCACCTTCCCCAGAGTTCACTACAGATTATCACTGCATGATAGTGAAGCACAAGGAAGCATAAGGTGGTGGTTCCACCACAAAACCGCGCTTGACTAAACCGCGTTGCTGATGTCATCAACAGGGCGACAACAGCACAGAGACAGAAGCACGCTGTAAACCCTAAACCTAAAATTAACCCCTAAACCTAAACCTAACCCCCCTAAATCTAATCCTAAACCTAACCCTAAACCTAACCCTTAACCTAACCCTAAACCTAATCCTAATCCTTAACCTAACCCTAAACCTAACCATAACCCTTAACCTAACCCTAAACCTAACCCTAAACCTAACCCTTACCTTAAGTTGAATCGGCTTGCTTTCAAAGCGCTATTTAAAGCACCCTTCTTTCTCCGCGCTGGCTGTTGTCGCCCTGTTGATGACGTCAGCGACGCGGTTTAATCGGGCGCGGTTTAGTCGAGCGCGGTTTTGACAGATCACGTAAGGTGGTAGCTGACACTGGCACTGGAGTTTAAAAATCAATGTCATACCCTCCTGCTAGAAGAAAACATGCGGACATCTGGAGAAGAGTCCAGAAGACCTCCAAGGTCTAGATTCTATCTATTGGATTGAACAATTGGTTCAACTACTTTGCTGGTCCTTCAGTTGTCTCAAAAAATGCCATATGAGGCAGATTGCCCATGATTTGCAAGACAGATCATACCAGATCTTCACAGATGTTTTCACTTACATCACGTTACCTTTCAAGGTCAAATCTTAGTCAGTGGTGGGATTCAATTTTTTTTTACTACCAGTTCTGTGTGTGTGGCTTGGTGGGTGTGGCATGGCTCGCTAGGTGTCCTTTGGTGGGCGTGGCAGGGGAAGGATACCACAAAATCCCCATTTCCTCCTGATCAAGTGGGACTCGAGAGGCAGAGAATAGATGGGGGCAGGGCCAGTCAGAAGTGGTATTTACCGGTTCTCCAAACTACTCAAAATTTCCGCTGCCGGTTCTCCAGAACTGGTCAGAACCTGCTGAATGCCACCTCTGTTCTTAGTGCTTTTTAAGTAATTTGTTTTATTCACAGGGAGTGGATTCAGACATTTGGGATACAAGGTTTCTATTCTGGATCTCTTGGTTTCTTTTATTTACAAGCATCTAATTTCCCAGTAAAAGTTACTTAATGTTGGCACGATGCTACTGGCTAAATCAATCTGCATGTTGAGGTTTCTCAGTTCTGACTTTTTATCCCATCAACTTTTGAGGAGACAGAATTATTCAATTATTCTGAGCTGTGAGTTGCAATCTGTTAGGAACAAGACAAAAGCTAACAAACCCAAAACATAAAGTACAGCCCTGTTTGTTGGAGTGTGCTTGATTACAGTCATTGTGCATTTGATGTGAATAGGGTGATCGTCCCATTTAAGACTTGCCTTTTCCCTTGGAGTGCATTCTTAAATCGGAAAATGTTTCTCAGGGCTCAGGCAGCAAAGATAGACAAGGAAGTCTTTGAGCCAATCAGGCTGGATTTCTAACTGCCCTCTTGGAAAGGATCGTCTTTCTGACATGCATATTTAATATCGACAGTGCAACTAAAACTGTAGTGACAACCATGTTAGATAATAAACTGCTCTGTGTGGAGAAGTGTCTTCTGGAGAACACTCAGAAAGTGTAACTGTGCCATGTATTGCACAGGCTATCAAGCATAGTCATAGCTGGTTGTGACATCTCCACTGGGTTCCGGTTAGTTTCCAAGCACTATTCCAATAATGGCTAACCTTTTTGTTGTTGTGTGCCAAAAGTGTGCGTGCACGACAGCATGCATATGCTTGCCCCTACCCATAATCAGGGGTGGGTTTCTGCCAGTTCTAACCTCTTCTATAGAAGAGGTTCTACAAATCTACAATGCTGTTTAGAACTGGTTCCAGTTCCCTCCCCTGCCCATCCGCGCATCATCAAGATGAAGAGCGAGAAGAGGAATTCTGGGAGTTGAAGTCCACAAGTCTTAAAGCTCTCAAGTTTGAACATCCCTGGTTTTTTTTTTTCTAAAAGGTTAGGGGTGCAAGGGTCTTGTAACGACAGCTTTAAGACTAGCGTGCTTCAAATGCCAGAGTTTCTGAGCCAACATCTTGGCTGCTAAGTAAGAACATTGTTAAGTGAGTTTCACTACATTTTACAAGTTGGCCGTGTCTATCCAGTCACATGACTGCCAAGCCACTCCCACTCAGTCACATGGCTGGCAAGGCACTCCCACCCAGTCACATGGCTGGCAAGCCACTCCCACAAAGCAGTCCACACCTACAGAAAAGGTTCTAAAATTTTTTGAAACCCATCACTGTCCATAATGCAATGCATGTGCGACACACACACCCCGCCCCTGCTACGCATACACGCATGATCTCCCCTCGTGCACCATTTTGGGCCTAGCAGGCCTCCCTGAAGCCTACTGAAACCAAAAATGGGGCGTGGGGATGGGCTCCCCACCCCTGTACTCCTGTCCCACATGCATGTGTGACCCCTGCACCCTCCATGCATGCATGCATGTCACCCACATGTACCCCACCCCCCACGCATGCCCGACAGAGACCCAAAAGTCAGCTCGCCAGTGGGAGGCATGCACACATACATGGTGGAGCTGAACTGGGGCGATGGCTCATGTGCCCACAGAGAAAGCTCCACGTGCTACCTGTGGCACACATGCCATAGGTTCACCATCATGGCTCTATTCAATACATGAGGCATGGTGGCACAGTGGTTAGAGTGGAGTACTGCAGGCTACTTCTGCTGACTGCCAGCTACAATTCAGCATTTCAAATCTCACCAGGCTGAAGGTTGACTCAGCCTTCCATCCTTCTGAGGTGGGTAAAATGAGGACCCAGATTGTTGGGGGCAATTTGCTGACTCTGTAAACCGCTTAGAAAGGGCTACAAAAGCGCTATATGTTTAAGTACTGTTGCTATTGTTATTTAAATTAGTTCATATCATTCTTGCTTTGCTTGACAGCTGTATGGTCTTTTTTCCTAATACTTTTATTGTTGTTTGAAGGTTGAACCAAGCCATACCACACCCACTAAGCCATGCCCACAGAACCAGTAGCAAAAAAAATTGAATCCCACCACTGCAAATGACCATGGTCTTATATTGTCTATCACTGATTAAGAGAAGTGGTAGGGAAGAAAACCTGATCCTGAAATCCATCTGTACTCTCCCATTTAATTCAATTGAGTCAAACTTTTCTGCAGAAGGATTAAAACTGAGCCCGAAATAGTCCTGGTTTATCAAGGTTGTGGTCAAAAAGTCCACAGTAAGATGTACTAAGTGTATGGGAGATCACCAAGCGATGTCATGTCATGGTCTGTAGGCTAGGCTGGGAAGTAAAAAAAAAAAAAAAACTTTCTCAGAACACAGCAATGTTGAATTGTTGTCATACTGTTGCCAAAGAAACGACGTGAACTATGTTTCTGAAATCATTCTAATTTTACTTTATTCCACAGATTCCTACTGTTCTGACCTAGGCTAATAAAAAGCACACTCTTAGTCCTAAAAACCTCTTGTTACTTCAAAGGCTGTGAATTATGTTCATTCACAGCCGTAATGAGTCACAAATAGTTTGTAAAGAGTCTGACAGTAGTCTGCCACAGTCCTTCGGAATAAGGCTGATAAGCACCCACCTTTATCTTTCTTGAAAAGCTTCCAAAGACCTAATTGGCAATTAGCTTGCAAGGCCACATGGAGCAAAGAATCAAAACAGCAGAATGAACAAAGTTGCTTCCTGCAAAAGTTCATGTGCCTTTTCTCCTCCTTTATGTCTTATGGGAGGGGCCAATCACCTCCAAGCCTTACTCCCAAGTCACTCCTTTTGTCTTAACTGTTCTTGCCTTCTGGCAGCTCTGTGCATGTGCACACTGAGAACAGGCTCCCCCTGTTCTTCTGCCTTGCTGATGACCGACTCTGGAGGCAGCACATAACTCCCAGATGGCCCCCTCTCTGCCTCTGACACAGAGCCCTCATTCAAGTCTTCCCCAGACTCCAGGACTGGCCCATGCTCCACCTCATCTCACTGCCCAACTCTGCTGCTAGCTCTGCAGGCCAGCGATGGACTACAACTCCTACATTTGTGAAAAACCTATAAAGTCAAATGTACCTGATTCTCAGGAGAGAATCAATTTGGGCAGAGAAGACGACTGTTTTGTAGAACAGCTTAATTAGTTCTAGTGTGGCAAAGACACCACAGACGTGTATAAAGGCTGAGTCCTTGTTGGCAATCTTGCATTATCCATTTTTTCACGGAATAAAGAGAGAAAGGCACCAGCGGTTACAATATATCACGCAAGTCAAAAAGTCTGTCGAATCTCCTGGGAATGCCATTGACCTCTTTCCTATTCCCTGGAACAAAACAACATTTGTCAATGGCCTACGAAAACTCCAGCTGCACGTAGGGCTATAATTAAACCACAGAAAGAGGACAGTGCAAACAAACTAAGATTCTGTTGACTGCTGTGAATTTGTACAAGGTGCAAATTCTCTTCGTTTACTTTCACTTAAATGCAGAAATCCTCAGCGTGGCCCAGAAATGCAAATCAGCTGCCGCCGTAGAAGGCCAAGGAGCAATTCTCTCAACCTATGATCTAGTCCAGATTTCTTCCAGAAGTCTGGAAGAGTCTAGGAAATTCTGAGTGAAGTCCACACCTTTTAAAATTGCCAAGTTTGATCAACGCTCTTCTAAAAATAGGTGTAATGGATTGAACCTAGGGACATTTTAAAGCAGGGGTGTCAAACTTGCAGTGTCACATCGTCACGTGACATATCATGACTTTTTCCCCAATTCACTAAACCAGGGGTGGGGGTGACCATTGTGTGATGCATCTGGCCCACGGGCTGTGAGTTTTACACCCCTGTTCTAAAGAGACATAATGAACTGAACCCAGAGGCTTTTTCCACTCAAGGCAGATGCTCTACCAGTTACTTTTAGCATTCTCACTATGCATACATTGGGTTCATCCAAAAATCCCCGTTAGAGGGCCACAAAGAGAGCTCACTAACCACTTAAGTAGGGATTAACAGAATAACACAATTGGAAGGAACTTTGGAGATGTCAAACTCAAGGCCCAGGGACCAGATCCTGCCCATAGGGTTCTTAGATCTGGCCTGCAGGGCTGCCCTAAAAACAGTGAAGAATCGGCCCATGGTGCCTCTGCCAGCAATAACGGAAGTCAGGAGGGTTGTGTGCGACCCTCCTGAGCTCTGTTTTTGCTGGCAGTGGGATTCAGGAAGCAGTTTCAGCTTGCAAGGGCCATGGGAAACACTCCGAAACTCTGTTTTTGCTGGCAAAGGATTGCAGGAGGCCGTTGCAGCCAAAAATGGAGCTTGGGAGCCCATTTTCACTGGCGGAGCGCTCGGGCCACCATAGGTGCCCCTGACACAACTGACGTCAAGCTGGGCATAACCATCCTGGCCATGACCACCCCAGGCCCCCCAAGGTCAAACCCAACCCTGATGTGACCCTCAATGAAATCAAGCTTGACACCCCTGTTGTAGTCCAACCCTTTGCTCCAGCAAGAGACCCTACCATTTCAGACAAATGGCTGTCCAACCTCTTCTTAAAAATCTCCAGTGAAGGAGCACCCACAACCTCTGAAGGCAAACCGTTCCACTGGTTGATCATTCTAACTTGTCAGGAAATTTCTCCTTATTTCTAGGTTGGATTTCTGCAGGACTTATCCTAATGACAAAAGAAATACCCAGCCAATTAATAGGAAAGTCATGGCAAGCTATAGAATTAAGATACTGAGGTTGGTCTTTCTTTGATTTTATAACAGTTGATCCGTCAAATCTGTAGACACTACATACACAGTGTGACAAAACAGGTAACACATTCTCCTGCTAGAAGAACTATGTGAATTAAAGGAATTATATCTCCCAGCCAAGGCCTGAAATCAAATTATTGTTAATATTGTTATAAAAGAAAGCAAGAGATAAAAACACAATATGACTTGACACTGGGAACATGTTTAGACATGCTTCCCCAATCACAAATAAGTAAATTTATATTTGATCACACAGATTAATTCATCTACTCCAATCCCACAACTATTGGCTTCTGATTTTCTTTTTAGCATAGAAGTCACAGAAGATTGCCTAATTCTCCCAAACTTAACAATAGATGTTAGCTTGAGCAGTTTTGGGGACTTGAGCAGCAGTTGATGCTTTGTTGGAGGGAAGATCAAAGACTACACTGGTCACATGGGCAATAGCAAGATTTTTTTTGTTGTTGCCTGAATTGGATGAGGTCCAAGTTTTAAACATTTTTCAAGCCTATCTGAGGGTTCCCCCTGTAGTATTTGCACACTTCCCTCCTGAGATTGGCGACATTGTGGGTTGCTAATTTTTTTTATCACTTTGAAACTTTGCATTGTCCGTTCCTCCATTCTATCTTGTGTTTCTAATGAAAGGGAAACACTATTTAGGATCTAAGTAATAGCAAACACAACCAGGAAATAAACTGAGCTTGAAAAATGAATCTATTTTCTATCCTGTTGACTCAAATACATGCATTGGGGGGAGGGGAGGGGCAAGGGGGGAGGAGAAAAGAAGAAGAAGAGGAGAGGGAGAAGGAGAGGAGGAGAAGGAGGAGGAGGAGAGGGGCAGGAAGAGGAGGAAAAAAGAAGAGGAGGGGAAGGAGAAGGGGAGGAGGAGGTGGAGACGGAGAGGAGGAGGAGAAGGAGAGGAGGGGGAAGAGGGGGAGGAGAAGGAGGAGGAGGATAAGAGGAGGAGGAAGAGAAGGGCAGGAGGAGGAGAAGGAGGAGGAGAAGAGGAGGAGGAGGGGAGGGGCAGGAGGAGGGGGGAAAGAAGAAGAGGAGGGGAGGAGGAGAAGCGAAGGGCAGGCGGTAGTGGTGGCGGTGGTGGTGGTGGTGGTGGAGAAGGGGAGGAGGAGGAGAGGAGGAGGAGAAGAAGAGGATATGGAGGAGGAGGAGAAGCAAAGGGCAGGCGGTAGTGGTGGTGGTGGTGGTGGTGGTGGAGGAGGAGGAGGAGGAGGAAGAGGAGGAGGAGGAGGAGGAGGAGATGAAGTAGTAGTAGTGGTGGTGGAGGAGGAGGAGGAGTTTAGTTTAGTTTAGTGGGGAGAAGGAGGAGCAAACCAAAGACAAACTATATTCAGGACATTCCTATAAATTCATATAAAATGAACAGGCTATTTGGACTGAGTCTCACTAGCATTAAGCTGGATATCTGCAAAGTAATTCATAAATATATAATATTGTGAGTCTATAGTGATGCTTTCTCTACTCTCTCTCTCTTTCTGCCAGGCTAGACTGACAATCCCAAGAGAAGATATGGCCTTTGGATGTCCTTAGATTATGCAACATCCTCTCAAGGAAATCTATTTTTCACAAGTGGGAACTATTTTTAGTTTGATGCTGGGTTTGTTTTCCTTTTTGCCATCTTTCTTTTATTGCAGGCTTCAGTAGCATGCTGTGTCTTAATCTTACTTTTTAAGTGTCAGTGAATGATAACGAAGTCGTCCTCCATTAAATGGGGGAGGAGTTTGATTCAAAACTATGATATTTTTCAGGGTTATAACTTGCCACAACAATCCTTTTTATTAGTTTATAATATAAAATAGAAAAATAGAAAAAGCAAAGAGTAGGAAAAATAGGGGTGGGAGAAGGGAAGAGAAATGTGTAGAGAAGAAGGGAAAAACGAAAGAAAAGGCATTGACTTCCCACTCCTTCTGGTGCAGTAGAATAAAACGGCAACATCAAACCTCAACTTTTTACTTTTGCATAATAGTATAAACTAGGCATTTCTATAACAACAAATCTATCTAATCGGTAAAACTCAAAATCAAGGTTTCATGTTTTCCCCGCCTCAAGCACAAAGTCCAGAAGTGGGTTTCCAAATAGAAACAAAAATACTTGTGGGTTCAGAAATAAGTCTGACAATCAAAGACAAGCTAATTTCAATAATAATTCAAGGGCAACGAGATTATCTGAGAGATCTTTCAAGCAATAAAGTGCAGAGAGAAGTTTATAAAAACTTTATAAAGGAGTTAAAAAGAGAATTGACACAACAACTGGCAAGAGAGATAAGACTGTTTTGCCACTGGAAAGATACAGGTTGATAATGAAAGTTGATGATAAAAAGTTAGTTAATTTTTGGTGATTAATAAGTAGGAATTTTAGTATTTTGTAGATTGTTTTAGATTGTTATTAAATGTTTATTTGTTAACATATAATTAACTACAACAACAATAATGAAGTGATAACCTTAACTAGTAAAAGTAACTTGGATATAAATTGTAAATTGGGACTTGGGGAAAAGACCTATACATTTTATAATAAATTTTTGTTTAGATCTTGTTTTAAAGGTGTAATTTCTTTTGAGTCTGATGAGAGGAGATGTGATATAAATAGTAAATAATTTTTAGCTAACTACAACAAAAACAAAGAAATGTTAATGGATAATGTTTAATGATATATACATGTGTTGTATTGGTAAAAGCAAATTGGATACAAGCTTTAAATAGTGAGTTGGGGGGGAAGAGGGGGAAATGCTTAGATATCTTGTTAATTGATTTTTTTTCAGAATATTTTATAAAGGTGTAATGTTATTGGAGGTTTATTGAAATTGCGAATGAATGCCAGTAGGTGGTTGTGTCTTTAAATACAAATGATTTCAGATAAAAGCACGTTTAAGTAATTGTAGTTAAATGAGAATTGTGGAACATTGATAGTAAAATACATAAAGATTTTTGATTTAAAATGTACAATTCAATATGAATGAAGTGTAAGTAATGATTGTGGAAGAAATTCATGAAATGTATTTGTAACCAATCAACACGCTTTCTACAAGATGTAATGAAGGATGATTCTTTTTTTGTGTTTTTGTTCAATTAAAACAATAAAAAAAACTTTTCAAAAAAATACTTGTGGGTTTATTTATTTACTTATTCAACAAAGCAGTCAATTTAGCCATCTCTGCAAACTCCATCAGCTTTTGCAACCATTCTTCCATTGTGGGGTTGAAACATCCTTCCATTTTTGTGCATAAAGTAATAATGCTGCCATCAACATATATAACATCACAGCTCCAATTTCCCCCCCAAAATCTTTTTCCATTAATCCCCCAAAGAAAAGTCTCTGGTTTTAGCTTTATATTAACTTTAAGAATCTTCTGTATTAGAATAGGAATGCGACTCCAATATTTCTTTGCTTTACCACATGTCCACCGTAAATGATAGAAAATCCCTTTTTTACATTTGCATTTCCAACATTCATTTGAAATACCTTTATACATTCTTGATATCTTCTCTGGTGTTAAATGCCAAGGATACAACATCTTATAAAAGTTTTCTTTTAAATTGTAATTTAATTTAAATTTTAAACCTTTCATCCACACAAAGCCATTGTTCAAGCCTTACATTATATGCAAAGTTCCTTGCCCACTGAATGCTTTATATATTCACATTTTAAATTCAATAACATTTTTTTTAAAAAAAACGCTGCTTTGATTGCTCTGGAGAGGCTCTTCCTCTGGGCATACAGGTTTGGTGCTGATGGGGTCTGTTGGGTGGCTAACACCCTAGGCTGTGAGGTCGGGATGATAGCCTGTACTAGATCCTCCCTTTTATTATGATACTGTAGTTTGCAGGAGAGGGCATCAGCTAAGAAGATCTTGCCCCCTGGTATATATTTTAATTGGAAGTTGAATCGCCGAAAATACAAGGTCCATCTAACTTGTTTTGGCGACAAGCTTTGAGGGGCCTGGACAGCCTCCAAATTCTTGTGGTCTGTCCAGACCTCAAAGGGTATCCCTTCCCCTTCTAGTAAATGCCGCCATGTCATCAGGGCCCACCGGACTGCAAACGCCTCCTTCTCCCAAATGGGCCAGTTGCGTTCAGTCCCTGTCAACTTCCTCGAGGTGTAGGCACACGGCTGTAGGACTCCTTCATTGTTCTTTTGTAAGAGGACTGCAGCCACTGCCACATCACTGGCGTCTACCTGAACCACAAATGGCTTAGTGCGCTCTGGATGTTTCAATACCGGCTCTTGTGCGAACAAGGACTTCAGATGCTCAAACACTTGCTGACACGCTGTTGTCCACACAACTGGTCTTCCAGGTCAAGGGTTTGTCATGAGATGTTCGGTGCATAAGAGGTCGGTTAGTGGAAGGGCCATTTGGGCAAAGGACGTGATGAACTGGCGATAGAAATTGGCAAACCCTAAAAAACTCTGTAACTGCTTGCGGGTTTTAGGAGCCTGCCAGTCCAACACCGCCTTTACCTTCACAGGGTCCATCTCCACCCCTTTAGTTGAAATATGGAACCCAAGGTAATCCAATTGTGTCCTGTGGAATTCACATTTAGACAGTTTAATGTATAAATGCACATCCAGCAGCTTTTTAAGCACTTGAGGTATAAGAGTTACATGATCCTCCCTGGCCTATATATAAGGATATCGTCTAAATAGACGAGTACCCCTTGATATAGATGCTCATGCAGCACCTCGTTAATTAGCTGCATGAACACCGCTGGGCTCCTTGCAGTTCGAAGGGCATAACCCGGAACTGGTAACTGCCCAGAGGACAATTGAAGAGTATCTTCCATTCGTCACCAGCCCGAACACGTACCCTATATTATGCCTCCCTGAGATCTAATTTTGTAAATATACATACCTCCGCTAACCTAGCCAGCATGTCCTTCATTAAAGGAAGAGGGTATAGATGTTCCACATAGACGGCATTAAGGCCCCAGAAGTTGACACAGAGGTGTAAGACACCATCCTTTTTCTCCTGGAACAGAACAGGGGTGACTACCCTTGATGTAACTGGCTAAATAAAGCCCCCTTTTAAGTTCTTTTCTATATATGCCTTCATCTTTGTTAGCTCCTGCGGGGTCATAGAATACATCCAGGGCTTTGGCAGTTTAGCCTCGGGGAGCAGTTCCACGGCACAATCTGTGGGGCCATGAGGGGGCAAAGTATCACATTCCTGTTCATTGCATACATCTTGTAAGTCTGCATATACCTGAGTGAATCGCTCCTCAGGGCTAAATTGCCAACAGCTCTGACAAACTGTCAGGTTCTGAAGGGTTAATGAAGGAACTGACCGGCAGGAACTGATCAACAAGGCACTAAGGCACTAAATAAATTGTCAGAGCTTCCCACCACCTTTTTATAGCTATGTTGGTAATTAAGATAAGCCGCACCCCGTGCATGCGCACACCCGTCACCTTGTGACCCAGAGCGAAACCACCCAGCAATTAATCATGGATTGTTAGCAGGAGTTTCTTCAGCTTGTGGAAGTGGGACGGTGAATCTTGGCAGCTGGCCCAGACTTCTCCCCTGAATGGCAGCGCCAGGCCTCTGGGCTGGCCAGAGCTGACAAAATATAGAATTATTTATTGTCCAAGTGTGATTAGACACACAAGGAATTTGTCTTTGGTGCATATGCTCTCAGTGTACATAAAAAGACAAGATACATTCGTCAAGAATCATAAGGTACAACACATAATGATAGTCATAGGGTACAAATATGCAATCAGGAAACAATCAATATCAATATAAATCATAAGGATACAAGCAACAAAGTTACATTCCTGCAATCATAAGGGGGAGGAGATGGCTGATAGGAATGATGAGAAGACTAATAGTAATAATAATGCAGCCTTAGTAAATAGTTTGACAGTGGTGAGGGAATGATTTGTTTAGCAGAGTGATGGCATTCGGGAAAAAACTGTTCTTGTGTCTAGTTGTCTTGGTGTGCAGTGCTCTATAGCGTCATTTTGAGGGTAGGAGTTGAAACAATTTATGTCCAGGATGAGAGGGGTCTGTAAATATTTTCACAGCCCTCTTTTTGACTTGTGCAGTGTAAGGTCTTCAATGGAAGGCAGGTTGGTGGTAATTGATTTTTCTGCAGTTCTGATTATCCTCTGAAGTCTGTGTCTTTCTTGTTGGGTTGCAGAACCAAACCAGACAGTTACAGAGGTGCAGATGACAGACTCAATAATTCCTCTGTAGAACTGTTAGTTATTAAGTTCCTCTTACTGCATTTTGGTTTTACCCACATTTTGAAGAAAACTTGAAATGTTTCTACTTGAATTATAATGGGAGGGGGGAGTTAGAAGTTGGAAGCTATTGACATTTCCTCAGGAGAGTGGTGATGAGTACGTTCTTAAATGAAAAATTAGGATTTCACCTAAACCTTCACCTACAAATTTAAGTGAAGCCAGAGAGAACAAAACATGAATACAAATCCAAGGATAGTCCAAATGATTTAAGGATAATTACTATGGTTGTGGTGGCAAGAGAGGAGATTGTACATTCCCTTGATGCACCAATAGAAATATAATACTTCATTTATAGATCCATAGCCCTGGCACCAGAAAAGCATGAAGAACAATGGAATAAGGAAAGAAGAAAGAGATGAAAACAAAGCCACTTTCATAAGTTCAGGTTGGATTTCAATGGAATGATGTACTTCAATTATAAAACAAGAGGAAGCTGTAACGCTTTGTGATACAAGGTCAAAATTATACAATAAAACCATGTAAAAGCATTGTGATGGAGAAGGACAACAGAACATCTTAATGCGTTACTGAAAATCTGGAGAATGAGTTTCTATTAGCAACTCAATACTTAGTACAGTGAGTGCTGAGCATTATGAAGGCGAATCCGATGATAATACTGTACATGTATTAACTTTTGTTGGTACTACAAAGAGTGAGTGAATTTTTATTCTTTCCTGTGATGGGAAATCATTAGCAATAGTTCTTGTAGGAATTTAAATAAATTGTGTGGAAAGGAAATTAATATAGAAAATTTGCCCCCTCCATGTTTTAAGGGCAAATTGGGATGTGACACTGAAATTCAAAATAAATCTAACTCCAGATTCCAAAATCTTAATTCACTTCTTATGATCAGTTACAAAGATGGCCTGTAATGTAGTATTTATACTTGTGCAAAGAGAAATCATATTGCGGGACCAGTCCTTCACCTAGTACAGACATCAGCAGTAAAGTAAATGGTAGGTTCAGACTACAATATGGGTGCTGCTAAAGATGTCATTAATCAGAATAGAGCTGGAAGGGACTTTGGAGGTCTTCTAGTCCAGGCTCCTGCTCAAGCAGGAGATCCTATATCATTTCAGACAAGTGACTGTCCAGTAATGAAGACAAGTGACCTCCAGAGATGAAGCACCCAAAACTTTTGAAGGCAAGATGTTCCACTGATTAATTGTCCTCACTGTTTGATGTTTTTTCCTTCTTCATCCTTCCTTTAGACTCAACCCTAATCAGACCACTGTCTAGGCCAGGGGTGTCCAACTCACATCACCACGGTGATATCATTTGACATAACAAGACTTTTCCGCATTTTGCTAAACCAGGAGTGGGCATGCCCAGCACGTGACGCATTCAGCCCATCGGGTGGGAATTTAACAGCCCAGGTCTAGGCGGTGTCTCTTCTTCCTGCCCCTCCAGGTTATTCTCACAGCCATTCCAGGCATATCCTGTCTTGATAGTACAAACTAATTAAACATTGCAATTTTTAGGCATAATAGTTCCAGCCTACAGATGAAATTAATGTGGATTACAGAGGCCTTGTGCATTTTACTGAAATGCAATCTATCATAGACTATTCAAAGCTCTAATTCTTTCATAGATTCCCATAATGTTGGGTTTAAAATTTTTCAGGAGCAAAATAATTATTAAATTACTGATCGTAACAAGATTGCCAGAACTAAAATCTCTAACAAATGATTTTAAAGCTATTTTTTTTAAAAAAATCTTCAAAACAGATTTTGAAGACAAAATCAGCACCTTCTGAAAAGTTTTTAAAAGCACCAAAAATGTTTTATTTTAGCAAATTTTGCCAAGCTATAAATATAAGTAAAAGATTGATTGCTACCTTAAAGTGGAATACAAAAATATTGTTTTAAAAAAGCCAAGAGGACAATTGCAACAATGTGATTAAGCAAGTGAAGGTTGGATCACACCATTCATGGGTAGCCATTTTGACTTTTCTGACCCTGTTCTGCTGTTTTGCAGTCAACCTTGCTACTTTAATTCAGACCTAGATATAACTAACAAGAAAGTCCTTTTATTCATCCTTTAATTTGGTTTTTAAACAGGAGACATAATCTATGCAATAGACATAAAGAGAAATATGCATGACAGAGGATTAAAAAATAATTGTCCTGTTGCTTAGAAATTTTATAGAAAGTGGTTTCTTTCTTCATTTTTATATGGAGACCATGTTTCCCATTTCCTTTACATTTGCCAGTTATGGTGACAGGGGGAAAAAATAAAGATTTCAAGAAAAATCTCTCAGTTTCTCATTAGCTAAGAATAATGAAGCATCTCAAGATTAAGAAAGGTGTTCTATCAGACAAGCAGCAGGGTATCAACTAACCTCAAAGTTTTGCGAAGTCTCTGAACTTTGATTCGTGGTGTTTGCAATCCAAGAATTCTATACTAACATCCTTTTGGCTATCCGGGTCTCCACAATAACATTTTTTGCTACAAATATTGAGTAAACCAACATTTTCTTCCGTTGGCCAATGGGAGAACGTCAGATGGCACCATAGTCAACAGTGCACTGATCTGAATCAGAAGAAAGAACATTAATGATAAATAGCACAGGATATATTTATATATAGTTATTAGAAAGATAACAAGGCTATGCTGGTTTGGACTCATGGGCTCTCTAATTCTAGAGCATCTGAAACTATCAGGTTACGGAAAGGGAGGTTCCTATAGGTAGTTTATGTAGGTGGAATTATTTTAGGCACTCAATTGATTAACTTTTTTTTTTGAAAAGTTTTTTTTAAAATTTTTCCATAACCACTCTTACATTATTAATCTTACAGTGTGTCATCTGGGTACAGTCTTCGTGTCATCATATTTAAACGTTACATCATTTAAAATCTATTTTTATCTTGCCTTTACATTTACATTTCAATTGCCTTTTAATTCAACTCCTCCTCTCTAATTCTACGTTTTTTCCCCAAATTATTCAATTTTCTGTTTCTTTTTGTCAATATTCATTTTCTATCCAGTGATAAAAGCATCCCCATATCTTACAATGCTCTGATTTTTTCCTTCTCTTTAATTGCCAACGTTAATATGTTCATTTCTGCACAGTCTAATACTGCCAATTGATTAACTTTCATGGTTGCCTATCTCACATATCATGAAGTGGCTAACATCAGGTTAAAAACAGATAAACCAAAAATAATCAAAACCAAAAATAAAACCTGCTTCGTCTTCTTGTGCCATATCCGTCATCGGACATTGACAATCATGTTGGCGATCCTATTTTTATCAACAGCCGCATGAAAAAGGGCTGCTGAGTTTTGTCCAAACCAGTCGAAACCTTAGATTTTGAAGCCACGATGTTCTTCTTCTGCCTGGACCTTCTTTGCCTTCAATCTTTCCCTGGAGCATTAAGTGAAGTATGGTGTATTTTTCTGGGTGTCACATCACATGTCCAAATAATAAAAAAATAAAATCTAATATAGTTCAAAACTAACCACAATCTTTTATAACGGACCCTCCTAATATATTGGCTCAATATCTGAAAAGAACCAGATATTCAATATGGTAGCTGCTCTACTGACATTGTTTCATAGAGGGACCTGCCTAAAACAATTGGACAGTTATCATTTGTTTAATTTACTTCTTGCCTATCTCGCTGTGGGGCTACAGTTATCACATTCTGCCTGAATCCTTCTCCTTGATAGGTTAAACATAGCTAGCTCTCTCCACCATTCTTCATATAATTTAACTTCCAGGCTTCTTATCATCATTGCTGCTCTCTGCACATTTTTTAGGATCTCAACATCTTTTTTTTGTGTTGTGGTGACCAGAACTGGATGCCACATTTCAAATGTAGTGCGGTATAAAGCAGCGTTATCCCATTGTGTGCTAGTAAAATCATGTCCATATGAGTAGGTAAGTCCCTCCCAATCAAGCCACATTTCCTAGAGCTGTTACCTATGATGTTTTATGTATTTAGGTTCCCTTTAGGTAGCTGATTGTCTCACATTCATGACACTAATTTAAAAAGAGAGAGACATTATGGAAGATGCTCACTGGGCAATGGATTCTGATTGACAAAGGACGGAAGTCTCTCCTTCCAGACTGACAGGGGGACACACACGAGGGGAGAGACAGGGAGGGAGAGGGAGAGGGAGAGGGAGAGGGAGGGAGGGAGGGAGGAGAGGGAGGAGGGAGAGAGAGAGAGAGAGAGAGAGAGAGAGAGAGAGAGAGAGAGAGAGAGAGAGAGAGAGAGAGAGAGAGAGAGAGAGAGATTACACCACAGAGCAATGCTCCATCGAGGGAACGGCTAGCTGAGATTGCAGGGAACGTAGCTAATGTGTCTCATGTGAGGGGGCAGGAAACATTTCTGATATTGGGCTGAATTGAAATTGCCAGAGGAAGCCAAATGAACGCAGATGGAGTGGAAAGAACATACCCCCTGACAGGCCAAAGACCTAACGAGCTGATTACTTTATCCCAGTAAGTGGAACAGAATGCAATTAGTGTCGCTTTCAATTTAGACCCTACTCTCAAGTTAACCTCACTGGGGCAGTGAGGCTGGGTGGGGAGAAAAGGCATTGATTTGGATAAATATGTGATTGAGGGGGATTCCACTGAAATAGTGCAGAGCACAAATTAAGTCTTAACAAGAAGAGGGCCCATTCTTGGTTGCTGTACAGAGCAGCTGACTGTTATCTACAACTTGTCTTCGTTGAGACTACAAGCCTGCTTTCAAAACTCAGCGAAGCATCACAGAGATGTAATAGAAAGGAAAGGGTCAACATTCAGGCTAAACAAGATGGTTATCATACTTAAATTCTACAAAGCTTTCAGTACGGAAAACGCTTGGTCTTTATCAGAGATGCACCCCCATGATTTGGGGTGCATTGAATATACATACATACATACATACATACATACATACATACATACATACATTACATTACATTACATAATACATACATACATACTGTAGAAAGATGATATAGCTAGCTAGCTAGCTAGCTAGATAGATAGATAGATAGATAGATAGATAGATGATAGATGATAGATAGATAGATAGATAGATAGATAGATAGATAGATAGATAGATAGATAGATAGATAGATAGATAGATAGATAGATATTATATGCACATTGGGCAAACTTTTTTCCTTAATATAGCCTTGTGTGCTCTTGCTATTGTTGGAAGAAATGTCCTTCTGGGTTCAGTCCCAAGTGGGGAAAAAGTCACTGGAAACATGGAGGCTGTTTGGAAAAATGTTTTAATGATGGACAGGATCACATGGCTTAAGCTCCTGGCCAGAATCATATGGCATGAGTTCTGAGCAGAAAAAGGTCAGAGAACCTGAAATTCCCTGGGTTTTATGCCCTCTCTGGGGCCCCACTTCTCTGTTTCCTGTTGCTGTGTAAGAAATGTATTCAGATTGATTGTCAGACTCCCAGGGGTCTTAGCTAACTTTGTAGGTTGTGTGCTAAGTTTGGTTGAAACTTGGTGGGTGGTGCAATGAAGGACAATGAGATGGGGTAGACCTTGGTTATGTAGAATAGGCTGACTTAGTCCTTAATGTCCCATTGATAAAGGTGAGTGGCAGAGTTTCTGCCTCTCTGAGTTTCTACTTCTCTTTTTTGGGGAAATATTCTGCCTTTTTTATATTTCCTAAAATATTTCATTTTCTAGGAGAGGGGTGGGTTTAAACATCCTACAATCTGAAGTGTCTCTCTGTGTGTGTGTGTTTGTTTGTGTGTCTAATGTGCACAATGGGAATGATTTTAATTGCAAATGAGTCACAACATTTGAGAAGTTGAGGATGGCTGGATCTGCACATGGATTTTCATTCTTGTGTGGTTTGAAATAATTTTGAATACACCGGTACTAGAATCAGTTTCTGCAAGAAGGCTCTCTGCATTCTTACATCATTCTGGCTCTCGTAAAAGAATCCTTGATTAACACTTGCAAAATGTATGCAGGTCTTGACATAGATCTTATACTAAATCTAATCTAATCAATCTAATCTGTCAACTGTCCCACTCAAGTCATCTAGCAAAGACTCCTGACCATTTGGTTTTACTAAGAGTATACTTTACTGAAGCTTAAATGGTTACAGAAGTAGCGTAAGCCGGATCTGAGGTTTCCCCATGCAAACAACACAAAGGAAAGTTTCCCCTCCCCGCTCCCCCAGCCATCCTGCAGTTATCTGCAAATTTCTGATCAGGTGCATCTATATTGTTCAGGAAACAGGTGCTCAGTTTCCCAGCTCTGCATATCATTAATGACCTTGGTGGGCTGGAGCTTCTCAGCTGGGCTTCTATTCCCCCCCTTTTCCCCCTTCTTCCTTACATTCCAATATACCCCCACCCCCTTGTGCTGATGTCTGGCTGCACTTCGTGAAGCTTGAGATGCAGCCATGACATGATTGGTCTGAAATGTCAGTAAAACAGAAGATTTCATTTTGCCCATATTATGGATTGAGTACTAGATGTTGGGAAGGAAATGGGATTCAATGCAGCTTTTTCTTCCGGGATGGGGTAGGGGATGAGAGGGAAACTTCATTGGGAAAGAGCCCGCTTTCATTTTTGCAAAAAATAAAAAATAAAAAATAAATGGCAGCAGTAAGAGTAGTGGTGGGGCTGATTTTTTTACTACCAGTTCTGTGGGTGTGGGTTGGGCGTGGCGTGGCTAGGTGGGCGTGGCAGGGGAAGGATACTGTAAAATCTCCATTCCCTCCCCACTCCAGGGGAAGTATGCTATAAAATTTCTATTTCCTCCATACTCCAGGGGAAGGATACTGCAAAATATCTATTTCCTCCCCACTCCAGGGGAAGGATACTGTAAAATTTCCATTCCCTCCCCACTCCAGGGGAAGTATGCTATAAAATCTCTATTTCCTCCCTACTCCAGGGGAAGGATACTGTAAAATTTCCATTCCCTCCCCACTCCAGGGGAAGTATGCTATAAAATCTCTATTTCCTCCCTACTCCAGGGGAAGGATACTGTAAAATTTCCATTCCCTCCCCACTCCAGGGGAAGTATGCTATAAAATCTCTATTTCCTCCCTACTCCAGGGGAAGGATACTGCAAAATCTCCATTCTCTCCCCACTCCAGGGAAAGATTATTGCAAAATCCCCATTTCCTCTAGATCAGCTGGGACTCGGGAGGCAGAGACTAGATGGGGGCGGGGCCAGTCAGAGGTGGTATTTATTGGTTCTCTGAACAACTCAACATTTCCACTACCGGTTCTCCAGAACTGGTCAGAACCTGCTGAACACCTCCTCTGCCCTGATCTAAAGAAATACAAAATCCCCATTTCCTCTAGATCAGCTGGGACTCGGGAGGCAGAGACTAGATGGGGGCGGGGCCAGTCAGAGGTGGTATTTACCGGTTCTCAGAACTACTCAAAATTTCTGCTACTGATTCTCTAGAGCTGGTTAGAACCTGCTGAATACCACCTCTGACTAAGAGTCAGAATAAGTTTCCTAAGTGTTGTAGGTCAAGCATACAATTGTTTCCAAGTTGAATAATAGATATCAGGCACAGCCCTACAGAAAAACTAAAGAAGGAAAAAAATGATAAAGCAGATATAGACTTAAAACAAGAGATATTTTTGTTGGGCATCCTACTGGAAAAAATATGATAAAAAGACTATATATCTGGTTTTACATGTACTAACTGCAGCCAGAATTGTATTTGCACAACAATGAAAAAATGATGAGATTCCATCAAATGAGAATGTAATTAAGAAAATATTAGAATGCGTAGAAATGGACAGACTAACACTTATTATTAAGGATAAAGAAGAAACTGAATATTTTTTGATGTGGGATGTATTTTATCATTTTTTTAGTCATTTTTTTTTTTAGTCATTTTATTAAGATTTATAGGCCGCCCTTTTCCCTGAGGGGACTCAGGGCGGCTTACAATCACAGGGAAGGGAGTGCAATATCAGAAACAAACAATATGTGAACAAAAGAAAGAAATTAATAAAACACAACTCGCATTCAACAGTCAACACTCGGGCGGGTAAATTGGGAACCTATCCCCAGGCCTGATGGGAGAGCCAGGTCTTGAGGGCTGTGCGGAAGGTCTGGATGGTGGTGAGGGTACGGATCTCGACGGGGAGGTCGTTCCACAGGGTCGGAGCTGCAACAGAAAAGGCTCTCCTCCGTGTAGTCGCCAGTCGACATTGACTGGCGGATGGAGTTCGGAGGAGGCCCAGTCTGTGCGATCTAATCGGTCGGAGGGAGGTGATCGGCAGAAGGCGGTCTATCAATGGTTAGACAATAGAAACAGAAGTTAGAAAGGAGGAGATACAAATAAAGAAAATGTTAATGTGGAGAGAATTTGACGATGAAGATGTAATGTATTTTTGTAATTATATTAATATATAGTTATATTACTAACATTATTGTGACAAATATAATAACAAATATCTGGATTATGACTGTTCAAATAACTGTACCCAGATCACACTGTTTGATGTAAATGAAAAGTAATACAAACAAAACAAATAAAACATGGGGAGTGGGAGAAAAACTTAACATTAATTAATTTTAAGGAATTAAAATTGTTCATGAGCAATAAGACAAACTCTGATGCTATTGTCTGGGAAAAGGGGAAAGCATTCCTGGCATGGGAGACTTTATTTAGGTGCTTGTTCTCTTTACTCAGCAATCCTGGGGAAATCAATTTGAATTACATTTGGAACGATTTAAATATCCTGGGAATGACAGACTGACTAGTCTATACAGCCCTATATAGGTGCCCAGAGTCACTTTGCAGAATGAGTTGGGCAGCATATCAATTTAATCAAACTAATCCTAGTTGTATCCAGAACTGCACCGCCTGCGGTATGATCTAAGCACAGTACACAAAATTGTCTGCTACAACATCTTACCTGTCAACAACTTCTTCAGCTTCAACCTCAATAATACACGGGCAAGCAATCAATACAAACTCAAGGTAAACCGCTCCAAATTAGATTGCAGAAAATACAACTTCAGCAACAGAGTGGTTAATGCCTAGAAGGCACTACCTCACTCCGTTGTTACTTCCTCAAACCCTACAGCTTCAACCTCAAACTCCTCTACCGTGGACCTCACCCCATTCCTAAGAGGTCAGTAAATGGGATGTACACAAGCACACCAGCGTGCCTACCGTTCCTGTCCTACTGCCCCCATTTATTTGTATTCCTTTCTTTCGTTCATGTCTATGTTTATATTAATACTTGCTATCTTGTACATGTTTGACAAAATAATAAGTACAAATGCAAATATAAACCATGGCAATTTCTCAATAATCACCTCTGATCCTCCTTCCCCGAGTAGTAGAAAACTTCTGGAATAGAAAAACAGCCCTTTATGGAACCTATTTTATTCAAGACTACAGCACTACATATTTACGGCCATACCCTTTTATTCGCTAGTATTGGAGTTGGGAGACAAACAGGCACATTTATGATGCTGGGTTTTAAAGCAGTGTTTTTCAAATTTGGCAACTTTTAAGATGAGTGTGGACTTCAACTCCCAGAAAGCATTTATTTATCTCTCTTGCTAGCTACTTGGAACTTGAAGCTGCTTCAGTGCCTACTCAAACCAAGGAGCAGAATCACAGCTGGTAACTCACAACAATTAATGTTCTTTCATGAAGTATCTTCTAACACGCAGTGCCCGTTTGTTATACAGGGATTCTATAGACTTCTGTGCCAATATTTTGTACTGTTTGACATTACTGAGAAATCCTGGTTCCATAATTTCTATTTTGTTCTGCAGAGAAGTGCTACATCCGGGAGAGTAGAGAAGATAACCTAATCTCTCTCCTGTTATCTATCAAGAGGAGCAAACTCAGGTCTAAACTAAATTATACAATGTCTACCACCAACCATTGAAAGAGAATTACTAGAATAGAATAGAATAGAATGGAATGGAATGGAATAGAATAGTTGGAAGGGACCTTGGGGGTCTTCTAGTCCAACCCCTCACCTAGGCAGGAAACCCTACACCACTTCAGAGAAATGATTATCCAACATCTTCTTAAAGACTTCCAGTGTTGGAGCATTCACAACTTCTGGAGGCAAGTTGTTCTACTGATAAATTGTTCTAACTGTCAGGAAATTTCTCCTCAGTTCTAAGTTGCTTCTCTCCTTGATTAGTTTCCACCCATTTTTTCTTGTCCTGCCCTCGGGTGCTTTGGAGAATAGCTTGACTCCCTCTTCTTTGTGGCAGCCTCTGAGATATCAGAACACTGCTATCATGTCGCCCCTAGTTCTTTTCATCAGACTAGACATACCCAGTTCCTGCAACTGTTCTTTATATGTTTTAGCCTCTAGACCCTTAATCCTCTTTGTTGCTCTTTTCTGCACTCTTTCTAGAGTCTCCACATTTTTTTTACATCGTGGTGACCAGATGTCTAAGCTGGCTTCTGAAGAGGTCATGGTACCCACAACTATAAATCTGCACTCGATCATGGAAAAATCTCTGAATATGAAAAAGAAATCTTAAATGTGCTTCATTGATTGCAAGAAAGTATTTGATTTTGTTGATCATGAGAAACCATGAAGAGCTCTACAAGACCTGGAGTACCAGCACATCTGGTCAAGTTGGTAAAATCACGTACACAAATCAGGAAGCCACTGTGTGAACATCATATAGAGACACTGGTTTAAATAGAGAAAGGAAGATTGCATTCTCTCCCCTTTCTTATTCAATCTGTATGCTGACATGATCATTTTCATGAGGAAACTATATCTTGAAAGATATAGGCAAAAAACACAAAACTGTGTCCCACTTATTTTGGCCATGTCATATGGGGGAATTCACTAGAAAAAGTGAATATTCTGACCGAGGCTTCTCAAGAGCATGAAGCAAAACTCCTTGTCCTGACAAAAAAACCCTTTCATTAATTTACTGTGAATTCTGCTCATTCACATCCAGCAAAGTCTTTCAAGGGAGGATTTACAGTCACAGACCTTATCTGGCTTGGAGAGCTGACAGGCCGATATCTGCAGAACTTGGCAAGGAGCCTCAGAGAGTCATCAACCAATTAAGCAAACTAGTTGTCTCCTGCAAACTCCACTCCCCTTTTGCTCCTCTTTCATTTCCTCTGGAAGGGGCCATTCATCATCCACCTGTGGCCTTACTCCCAGGTCTACCCCTGTTCTTTAGCAGTTCCCTTCGTCTGGCAACTGTGCATGCGCACACTGGGAACAGGCTCCTGCTGTTTGTCTGCTCACTGATGTCTGACTCTGAAGGCAACTGATAGCTGGCATATGGCTCTGGCCCCGTCTCTGCCACCAACACAGAGCCCTCATCAGAGCCTTCCCCAGACTCCAGGACTGACCCATGTGCCTCCCCAACTTCCTCACTGTCTGAATCTGCTAGCTCCACTGGTCACCACAACAGCAACTATGTTTGGAAGTGTTAGTGGTAAAAGGAAATGAGGCTGTCAGAGAAAACAGCCACTGGACACCATCAAAACTGACATCAGCCAGAGCATAGAACAACTCAAAGAAGCAGTGCAAAATTGGAAGATGTGGAGAGACCTGCCCCATAGAATCACTAAAAATTGGACACAACCAAATGGATAACTTTAGTAGTAGCAGCAGCAGCAGCATCATGTGGATCCTTGACAATAACATAACCAGCTGATGTCTCATGTACTGAAAACATTTCATGTACTGGATTGTGTTTATTGCTGTATGTGGCAATATAGTATTAAACACACAAAAGAGAAACGGGTTTTAAAAAGACCTTAATTCCTAAGCAATGGGAGAGTCACATAATTTGCTTAATTCCTGTATGATAAATTGAACAGAAGAAAAACCCCATAGCAACTATTATATGTGCAAAAAGTGTGTGTGAGAAATAATTTTATTGAATCAAAAAAAGATTAAAAATAGACAAGTAAAAAGAAAAAGAACTAAAAGGAAAAAAGACAAGAAAAATGCAAGATAAAGGTACAGAAGAAAAAGAATGAAATAGCAAAAAAAAAAAATATCTTCAATTTTCTCTGGTGCAGATAAAAAAAATAATGGGCTTCTACATTAAATCTATTATCCCATGTAATTCCAAACATCAGATCCCTAAATCACAATTCCATTTCTTTCATTTTCTTGCAAAAAGTCCAAAAGTGGTTTCCAGGGAGAAATAAAATAGGTCAAAGTCTTTTCTTTAATCAAAACTGTCAATTTTACCATCTCTATCAATTCTGTCAGCTTAACTATCTATTCTTCCATTGTAGGTATTTGAAAGTCCTTCCATTTTATCGGGTTTCAACTATGCTATTTACTTTAAAAATCTTCTGAATCATTATTTTCTAGCCTTCTTACATATCCACCAAAGATGAAAGAATGTACCCACAGTTTCAATGATGGGATGCTCCAGTTTACCAACCAGTTAGGTGAGTGCATGCTTTCCGCATGCGCTTAAAGCACTTGAGCGCAGCCCTGGAAATGGAGCATTTAGAAGCTCAGCTGCTTACTTTCTAAGTCAGCAATGGTAAGTAGAACAGCGAGGGGGTGGGGGAATCAGCTGTGTTGCATGATCAAGATGAACTAGAAAGCAGGAAATAATGGATAGGATAGGGTGGATGTGGGATGGGTGGGGCCAACTGATTATTGGTGCTAACGGTTTGCCCAAACTGGCTGAATACCACCTCTGCTCAGTTTGATTATATTTTGACAAACATTTGAAATGTATGCGTTGTTAACAATTTATCTATTGCCAGTTATAAGTGATACATTATTTTGTAAAAGTTCTCTTTAAGATTATAATTCAGGGTAAATTTCAGTCCTTCCACCTAGTGTCCAATTGTTCCAACTGTATATTATATCCAAACATTTTTTGCCAATTTTATTATACAATTTATTTGTTCACCTTCTGTTTTCATTTTCATTGCCTTTTTATTGGTAAAGGTAAAGGCTGCCCTCGCATATGTGTGCTAGTCGTTCCCGACTCTAGGGGGCAGTGCTCATCTCTGTTTCAAAGCCGAAGAGTCAGCGCTGTCCGAAGACATCTCTGTGGTCATGTGGCTGGTATGACTAAATGGCAAGGGCACATGGAGCATGGTTACCTTCCCACTAAAGTGATCCCTATTTTTCTACTTGCATTTTTTATGTGCTTTCGAACTGCTAGGTTGGCAGAAGCTGGGACAAGTAACGGGAGCTCACTCCATTATGCAGTGCTAGGGATCTGAACCGCTGAATTGCCGACCTTCTGATCGACAAGCTCAGCAACATAGCCACTGAGCCACCACGTCCCTCCTTACCTTTTTATACATCTTAGGAATGCGTGTGTTTTTCTTCAGCATGCCATGGACGATGCCTTCCCTAGAAATTTCTGCTAAAACTCACATTTTTTCCCCTCATCCAGTTCCTCTTGCATTCAAAACTAATAACTGTTCTAAGCATTATCAGTTACTGTAACTTCTAAGATCTTAGGAGATTCAGATTTCCCATGGAGAGATTCTAATAGGAAAACAGTATGTGATTATATTTTTTGATCCACCCTCTAAAGCGTACTGATTTTATTTGATTTTATTCAATAATTTTCGTGCCACCCCATCCAACAATTTCCATAAAATCACCAGGATCTATTGATGTAGTTAGAATTTCCAGAGGGCTATGGCATTCATACTTAAAATTTTGACAGATTCCCCCCCCCAGTAGAAAAAAAGGAGGAGACAGATAGATCTGTGCCAGCTTTTGACTGCGTGAAAAGGCTCCTGCAAAGAACAACGTGGGATAAGAATTTGATTGAAGCTTCAGTCAAAGCTTTGTAGCTCTGATAACAGAAATGCATAATAATATCCTGAGGTGAACAAATATCACCCAAGTGGTTCTGACCTTTAATCATCTCTTCATGTCATGTTGCAGAGGGAAAAAAGCACCATCCAATTCTCTCGGGGGTGAGGGGGGGTTTGAAGGGTCTTGCATGAAGTGAAGCTGTAGGCATAGGAGCGAATTAACAAGCAGCCTTTCCAGGAAGAATCTTGAAGAGTTTTTGCCTCTTAGAAGTGTTACATCCCAGCTGCAGTTAATGGAAGCAAACACCAAGCGGTAGTCAAACCCGTTTATTTAATTGATGGATAAAAAAGTTTATGATCCAGAACAGTGGCCAACAACTGGTGGTCCCCGAGAAAATTTTGGTGGTGTGCAGAAAAATTATTTGCATTTTTTATATTGCACTAAATCAGGGGTCCTCAAACTACGGCCTCTGGGCCGGATATGTGCAATGAATGTTTGTATTGCTGCAGAGAGTCTCCCCCTTTGGGGTCTTTTTGTGTGGGGCAGAGGGGGGCAGAAATTCTGACTTGGGGTCTGCTTCAGACTCCTGGTGTGGGGCTTTGGGCAAAGGCTGGAGGGAAGTGCCACTGGTGGCAAAGAGCCAGAGGGCCTTTTTCCAGTGGGACTGTATCATGGCCTGGAACTTGCTGATCATCTCAGCTCAGTGAGCTCCAGGTGACGGTACCTGTTCTTGAACTCCGACAGGTCTTCCCTCTGCTTGGAAAGCCTATGCTTGTTATCCTCAGTTAGGTGCTTCTGCTGAGCCTCCTTCTCGATCAGATCCAATTTGAACTGAGCTGTTTTGCCAACTCTTTCTCATGGTGGCTGCTTAGCTCCAACATATTGGGGCCCTAAGGAGTCCGAGCAGGCAGGCAAGGAGTAGCTGGGAGGGGAGGGGGGGAGTAGAGGCCAGCAAGGTGCCCCTTGACATGAGTGACATCAAGTTGGCCATACCCATCCAGTCACATGACCACCTAACCAAGCCCACCCAGCCAATCATTAGGCAGGTCATATTAATGGTCTGTGGGATTTAAAATCATGAATTTAGTGGTCCCTAAGGTCCAAAAGATTGGGGACCCCAGATCCAGAAAGCCCAACTTTGAATTTGGCTTAGAATCCATTGAATGCAATCAGTTCCATATACAGCAAGTAGGGAGCAAGATGATGAGATGGACAACCTTAAGTAACCAAGACCATGGGACCCTACTGTAGATGGGTTAAGTAGAAATTGTTCCAATTATCATTGAGAAGCCTTCCCCAGCTTAAAATGTTGTAGCTAGCATGTCCCAAAGAGGAGAGGGGCAGAGGTGGGATTCAAAAATTTTAGCAAGGGGTTCTCTGACTGGTTGCTGGGAAGGTGGGGCCATGGTGGGTGGGGCCTAGTTGGCCTCCAACACCATGGCAGGGGGGGTGTTTGCTCTCCCTGGGCTCCAAAGGCTTTATTCCAGCCTCCCGGAGGGTGAAAATGGCCTCCCCAGGCTCAGGAGGCCCTCACCCAAATTTCTAGCAGAACCATTTTTTGACCTCCCTGAGCCTCTGTGCAGACCCTGCACTTACCTGCATCTAAAATGGGCCGCATGGGGACTCCTGGGAGGGGAAGGCTGGGCAGGGCCAGCCAGGAGTGGGATTTGGGGGTTCTCCAAACTGCACAGAATCTTAGCTAGAGGTTCTCCCAAACCCCTGCCAACCCCCAGCAGCCCAGCCCTGGAGAGGGTGATTTTAAAGGAATTATGACTATAACTTTATGATTATAACCTTGTGCTTGTATCTCTACAATTTATATTGTTTTATTTGTTTCCTAGTATGATTTGATTGCCTATTTAGTAATCTATGACTATCACTAAGTGTTGTATCTTATCTTGATGAATGTATTTTTTTTTATGTACACTGAGAGCATACGCACAAAAGACAAATTTCTTGTGTGTCCAGTCACACTCAGCCAATAAAGAATTCTATTCTATTCTAGCTAAAGGAATTACAAGACCTCCTGTCATGGAATGGGACAACTTGCCACAGCCAACTTGCCCTAGCCAACTTTCCATGGCCAACTCTCCTCGGCAATCAATTCACCATTCACTGCAGGACCACCTGCCGTGGCCAGCTCTCTGTGGGATAATTTAACAATTCTATTTAATTGTTTAAAATAAATAAAAAATATTTTAATATTTGCCATTCACATTTCATTCTGTCCCTCCTTTCACATCCTTTCTTTGATGACTCTGGTCCACTGTTTCTTTGATATTAATGTAACTCTTGTTCTGCAGACTCGTCCTGCGGTGAGTTGATTGTGGTGAGTTGTGCTGCAGTGAGTTGGCCACATCAAGTTGGCTGTGACACGTTAACTATGGTGAGTTGGCCATGGAGAATTATCAAAGACCCTCCAAGTCATACCAGCCCCTGTTCTTTATCCTGTGCATTTTGCCAACATTTTGGCTCTACCTTTCTGTCTTTCTGCCTAGTCAATAATGTTTGGTAACTTGAATTCCAACTTCACAGGTTGGACTATAAGGAAGGCTGAGCACCAAAGAATTGAGGCCTTTGAACTATGCTGCTGGAGAAGATTCCTGCGAGTCCCTTGGACTGCAAGATGACCAAGAGTCCTAGAGGAGATCAACCCTGACTGCTCTTTAGAAGGTCAGATCCTGCAGATGAAAATCTATGCATGTGGTCCCTAAGCGCTGACCCCAGTTTGGTATCACATAATCAATTATTTTTGGCAATGCTATTCCTTCATCTCTGGTTTTCCCAGTTACAATGTATGGCTGTGAAAGTTGGACCATAAGGAAGGCTGAGTGCCAAAGAATGGACGCCTTGGAATTATGGTGCTGGAGAAGACTCCTGCAAGTCCCTTGGACTGCAAGGCAATCAAACCAGTCAGTCCTAGAGGAGATCAACCCTGAGTGCCCTTTACAAGGCCAGATCCTGCAGAGGAAACTCAAATACTTTGGCCACCTAATGAGAAGGAAGGACTCACTGGAGAAGAGCTTCATGCTGGGAACGATGGAGGGCAAAAGAAGAAGGGGACGACAGAGAATGAGGTGACTGGATGGAGTCTCTGAAGCAGTAGGTGTGAGCTTAAATGGACTCCAGAGGATGGTAGAGGACAGGAAGGCCTGGAGGAATGTGATAAGTCAGACACAACTTCGCAATTAATGATGACAACAACTTGAATTCTACCAGTTGTAACAGGAGGGTAAGTCAAGATTGCTTAAGAAAAATAATAGAGACTAATGAAAGTGTTAATGAAAATGAAACATTGCATCTCCAGGTTCTTTTTTTCCCCCCATGCCCCCCTCTGTACTCACTACATGCATTTCCTCTTCCCCAGGTGACACTCAATCCATCCCTGATCAAACTGTTCCTGGCTTTACTTTCAACACTTGCATAGGGTGGAATCTTAGCTCATGACATTCACACCTGCAGCTTTTAATTACCTGCTTCTCTTGCCAATTGCTCCTTTCAATGACTTTGCCCTGCATGCCTTGATCTCCCTTGCAGAATGACAATGTAAGGCTTAGTTTAGGTCTGCTCTGATCAAACTCTCTGCAATTATGCTCACCTGTATTCTTGCTGTGTTACTAATCTGTCCTCGCACATCCTCTCTTCAACTTAAACTGTGAGCCTCTCAGCTTAGGGCCCTGCATTTCTACTTAGGTGACTTTTATAAGGAATAGTGTCTACAAAATGTGCAATAGCACTTAGACTTATATACCGCTTCACAGTGCTTTTACAGTCTAAGCAGTGCTTAGACTTTGTTTGAAAAAGCCTGTTTTTCAGTTGAAACAGTTGAAAACGGCTTGAATAGAGTATAATTTCGCCTCTGCTCATCATTTCTTCCAGTCGCTCATTTGTTTGTCTTCCTTATGGAAAGCGACTCCCATTGTCCATTTCTGCAACATCTTCTATTTTTCATAAAATAAATCTTTATTTTCGTCTTCAACTGAAGCCAAATGGATCTAATCCTCTAACTTTTTCTTCAGTCATTGCTGTGAGGTTGTGCTTTCTACAAATATATCCTCTATTGTTTTGTTTTTTTAGGAAGGATCACAAACATGTCACAAGAATTATGGGTTTTACTCTATTTTTCTTTTTCTTCTTCTTCTTCTTCTTCTTCTTCTTCTTCTTCTTCTTCTTCTTCTTCTTCTTCTCCTCCTCCTCCTCCTCCTCCTCCTCCTCCTCCTCCTCCTCCTCCTCCTCCTCCTCCTCCTCCTCCTCCTCCTAAATAGAAGTCCTGGTAGAATAGAGGAGGGTTAAAGTCTGAAAATATAGCTCACATCAGGACTGTAAAAATGTAAGAATGGCTTTAGCCTTCATTACCATCCTTCTTTGCTTTGCATTTCTTCCTCCCTTGCTATTTCTTGTTTACTTTCCTCAACATGATTACACTGGCATCAACGGTTTACCAAGAAGCAGAAGATATCTACATGTCAAAATGTAGAGTTGTTTGGGGACATTACAAGAAATGAAAATTTTAAAAAAATCCTATACCTGGCATTCCTTGGAATACAGACCCGGTAAACGATCAAAGGGACAGAAAAGCTATCTTTGCAGTGCTTTTACAGCCCTCTCTAAGGGGTTTACAGAGTCAGCCTATTGCCTAGAACAATCTGGGTCCTCATTTTACCCACCTCGGAAGGATGGAAGGCTGAGTCAACCTTGAGCCTGGCGAGATTCGAACTGCCAAATTGCACGCAATGATTAAGAGAAACACACATACAAAAAACCCTGATATGGAGGACAATGGAGACGAGAAACGTGAGATGCAATGACTGAGTTTTGACAATGTGTGCAAAATAGTTTGTTTTACAGTGGCTTGTTGGAAATTAGAATAAGAGATAGAAATAAGAGAAAGTGGGAATATTATTGTATATATTTTTCCGTAATAAAATAAAAGCAATAACAAGAGAAAACATGGAATAATTCAATAATGACAGACTATAACTTAATATAAATGTGTACTATTATTAGAAATATATAAGTTGGTTGAATGTAATAACTATGGTTAATTCTACTAGTTTTATTTGTATTAAAATGTACGACACCCAGCTGCCACACTGTTCACGCATTGATATCAGAGGTGGTATTCAGCAGGTTCTGACAATTCTGGAAAACCGGTAGGGGAAATTTTGAGTAGTTTGCAGAACCAGCAAATACCACCTCTGACTGGCCCCGCCCCCATCTACTCTCTGCTTCCTGAGTCCCAGCTGATCTGGAGGAAATGGGGATTTTGCAATATCCTTCCCCTGCCATTCCCACCAAGCCACACCCACTGAGCCATGCCATGCCTACCAAGCCACGCCCACAGAACTGGTAGTAAAAAAATTTGAATCCCACCACTGATTGATATACATGTTGTTGTTTTTCATTTCAAGTTTTTATTTTATTTTATATATAAAATAAAAAAACTTGAAATGAAAAACAACATTGGTTTATTGGCTAGGTTTTAGCAACCAAGTTCAGATGGCTCACTGAAAAGTAAGTTAGGGTTTACAAACCAAAAAAACAAAACAAAACTGGATTAAGAGATCACATTAAGCAAAAACTTCATGATATCTCAAACCTTTTTAAAGATGACAGGATGCAATCGGAAATTCCCACAGCCATCCTTATGCCAGCCTGTGATGTGCAAACCCAGTCAGATTGCATTTATTGGGAGAAAGCCTTTTATTCTTGCTTGTTTTTCTTCTCACTCTCTTCACAAAATTTACTATAATGTAGGGACTGTCATATATACATGAACCCAGATATACTTTAATGTGTCACATATTACTCTCATGAAAAAGTAAATAAATTTACATGACAGGAAAGGAAAGAACTAGGAAATATTTCTGCAAAAAAATAAATCCCAAAGGATGGATTTATCTAAAGATCTAAGAAGGAAAATGGAACAGGAAAGCCAAAATATTGAGAACGATTTTGTCTCTGGGCATTAGATCCGCAGAGGCTCTAAATTCATAATGCTGACATTTTTCTCTTGAGTATTATGACAAATAAACAAAATCGGGGCTGGTTGCTTCATCAAGAAGTTTGCGAAACTGGAATAATTCAAAATCAGACTTTTTTCCTGGCTTCACAGTAAGTTTTAAATGCTCTAAAGTGCTGCTGCTAGTCTCAGCTAGTCTGGTTTCCTCCCTAGGCAGAGTGTAAGATGAGGGCTCAGCAAGCCAGTTAAGCTGGAGAAGAAACTGAGGCAGAAGAAATGATCGTCACCAGAATGTGTTGTTTACTTACTTCAAAAAATAAAATGCCCCTTTCTATGCAGACTCATTGGAGAAGAACCTAATGCTGAGAAAGATTGAGGGCAAAAGACAGAGAATGAGGTGGCTGGATGGAGTCACTGAAGCAGTTGGCATGAGCTTAAATGGACTCCAGAGCAGGGGTAAAATTCAGCAGGTTCTGATGAAGCGGCAGTGGAAACTTTGAGTAGTTCGGAGAACCGGCAAATACCACCTCTGGCTGGCTCCAGAGGTGGGTGGGAATGGAGATTTTGCAATACCCTTCCCCTGCCATGCCCACCAAGCCACCCACAGGACCAGTAGTAAAAAAAAATTGAAATTCACCCACTGTTCCAGAGGATGGTAGAGGACAGGAAAGAGGAAGATTGTCAAGAGGATCATGATCAGAGGTGGGTTCCTACCAGTTCGCACCTATTCGGTAGAACCGGTTCGTCAAATCTACCGAACCGGTTAGAAGAGGTTCCACCACTGGACCCGGAAAGCAGGCCACACCTACAGAAGAGGTTCCAAAAAATTTTGAAACCCACCAGTGACACACACACACACACACACACACAGAGAGAGAGAGAGAGAGAGAGAGACAGACAGACAGACAGACAGACAGACTAACTGACTGACACACACACACACACACACACACACAGAGAGAGAGAAAGAAAGGAAGAAATAAATAAAAAAAGAAAAAATAAAGAAAAAGAGTGAGAGATGAAAGAAAAAAAGAAAAAAGGGACAGAGAGACAAAAGGAAGGAAAAAGAGAGAGAGAGAGAGAGAGAGAGAGAGAAAACACATGGCCGGCAAGCCACTCCCACCAGGTCACATGGCCAGCAAGCCACTCCCACAAAGGAGGCCACACCCACAGAGTAGGTTCCAAAACTTTTTGAAACCCACCACTGATCATGATGGATCAGACACGAATTCACAACTAACAACAACAAATGCCTACATATTATCCCCCTACTTATTGCTCTGCTGCACAATAAACTAGCTTTTTAAAAAAGAGTTAGAGAAGAAGCTAGTTGCTGTGCTTCTGTGCAGAGTATGGAAGATGACCTTGATGTAGATATGCAGACTCTGTTACCAAAGCGACAAGTTTATGAGTGAGGGGGAGGGGAGGTACTGCACAATCAGGCTTGCAAGACTGATGTCTGGTATGAAAGACGAAATCAAGGAAACAACTCAGTGGTGAAATTCAAAAACGTTTACTACTGGTTCTCTGGGCGTGGTTTGGTGGGCGTAGCAGGGGAAGGATTCTGCAAAATCTCCATTCCCAACCTCTCCAGGGGAAGGATATTGCAAAATCTCCATTCCCTCACCACTCTGGGGCCAGTCAGAGGTGGTATTTGCCGGTTCTCCAAACTATTCAAAATTTCCACTCCCAGTTCTCCGCAACCTGTCAGAACCTGCTGGATTTCATCCCTGAATCAACTCCATAAGAAAACTAAAGCTAATTTTATTGAAATTGGATATCATAAGAGAATCTAGCAACTCTGATTGTGCTGTATCTCCTCCTCCTCCTTCTTATACTCCAAGGAATTAGGGAGTGTCTTTCTGCCTCTCTTCCAAATATGATCTGTTGTGGATTTTAGATATGTTTCACCATTTATCACTTCAGTAACTGTTCAACAGTTCCTCAGCCAACAAAAATCTATACTGGGATAAAATTTGCTGCTCTAAGTATGACACCAACAAATATTGCTGCCCTTACTTACTTGCTTTACTTTATTATCATTGTACCTCGTACGATGAAATTAAATGCCATCTTCAATGTACATTATGATTATAAAACACAAACATACATCCTTCATATTCTATACAATTGTATTAAAAACCGATTAATTGCATTAATATTGCACTATACAATAGCATTCAATATAGTTACTGCTCTGTGATAGAAACTGTTTTTCAGCCTATTTGTCCTTGTTTTTTATTATTTATTTATTTATTTATTTATTTATTTCATCAAGCATGTATTAGATAACATATATAAGTATAAACATGATGTTGAATACATGAAATGGATACAAATAAAAAGGAACATTAGGACAGGGACGGTAGGCCCGGTGCAGTGGTGGGTTTCAAAAAAATTTGGAACCTCTTCTGTAGGTGTGGCCGGCTTTCTGGGTCCACTGGTGGAACCTCTTCCATCTGGTTCAGTAGATTTGATGAACCGGTTCTACCGAATAGGTGCAAACTGGTAGGAACCCACCTCTGGCCCGTTGGTGCGCTTATGCACGCCCCTTACAGACCTCTTAGGAATGGGGTGAGGTCGACAGTAGGCAGTCTAAGGTTAAAGTTTTGGGGGTTTGGGGAAGAAACCACAGAGTCAGGTAGAGCATTCCAGGCATTACCATGTGCACTGGACCAAGTCCAGTCTCTTTTTATTAAATGTTTTTTTAGTTTTAAAGCTGGTACAACATCTTTCTTAATATATCAATCAATTACAGATAATACAGAAAAAAACAAAGACAACAATCAGAAAAACAAAACAAAACACAGGTATCTATTATGAAAAAATAGAAAGTATATCAACTGGTTACAACATGTTTTGGTGCTTCTCTTCGATTGACTCCTATTAATTCAAGTATCTTAACTCGAATATTTGCCATATCAACATCATTATACCTCCGGTTTTAATTATTATAATTATTTAAACATCCTTCATCCTTAGTTATGCTAAGGAATTAGTCCATAACACATGCTGGCAGTTCATTTACTTATTTGTAAAATCCTCTATTATCATCAAATCCTCATATTCTATTTTAACTAGACATCCATAATATTCAATTATATCATATATCCTAACATTTTCCCAATATTGATTAACATTTAATTATATGGATTTTATTTAATTTTTTAATAGTGCTAATTATTATAGTTAATACTCTTTATGTATACCCTAAAGGTATTTTCTCATATCCAATTGTTAGTTATCATATCGACTCCACATTATATACATTACTATTAATATCAATTATTATTCAGCAATATCTGTTACACAAAAAAGCAATTAGATTTAGCTAATTTTCAGTTATATTCATCAATCTATCAACCAATTCCAAATTATATATATTGCTATCTATATCAATCATTATTCAGCTATATCTATTACAAATTGAAGTGATCCAATCTAGATTCTATTTTAGCTAAACATCCATAATATTCAATTATATCATGTATCATAACATTTTCCCAGTATTAATTAACATTGGATTGTATGGATTCTATATAGTTTTTTAATAGTGCTAATTATTATAGTTAATACTCTTTATGTGTAATCTAAAAGTATTTTCTCATATCCCATTGTTAATTATCATGTCAACTCCACATTATATACATTGCTATCAATATCAATTATTATTCAACAATATTTGTTACACAGAAAAGCAATTAGGTTTAACTAGTTTTCAATTGTATTCAACAATCTATCAGCCAGTTCCAGATTATATATATTGCTATCCATATCAGTCATTATTCAGCTATATCTATTACAAATTAAAGTAATTCGATCTAGCTAATTTTAATTTTTATTGTCCCATCTGTCAGCCTGTGTCCCTCCAGCCACAAGGTTTTCTCCATCCAGTAGCCATTCGTTGAATAAATTTACCAAATGTTTCCATAAGCAAGTCCAAACAAAAGTATTTCGGCACCTTTGGATTCTGAATGTCAGTGATGAAGTAATAAAGTTGTTCTTGGTTTATAAAGCTTCCCAATTTAACTTTAATTCTCAAGGGTGGATTCTCCATTCCTTCTGCACACTGTCTCTTTAAATGAGTCGTCTTTATGGCTTCCCCCTTCTTCTCTTCCTCTGAGATAGACCAGACACCATTTCTCACATTTTCCGTTTGTGTTTCAGGAACATTTAAGCATTCCACGTTCTCAGTTTTAGCTTCATATTTTAGAATAAATTGATCCAGTTTTCTTTCCAATCTTTGGTAAGAATGAAAAAGTTCTCTACACGCAGAGAAAAGAGTCTGAAATGAAGTCTTGGAAGTATCTTGGGACGCCATGATGTGTCGTAGTTAAAATAAAGGCTCTCTTTTTTTTTCCCCAGAGGCTTCAAAGCACTTTTTACTTTTTTTAGTCTCTTACCGGCTGTCAATCTTATCTAGTTGTAAACAGAGCTGGATAGTAAAGTAATAAAAATGTCGAATCGTGACGGGCTAGTTAGTAGGAAATAAGTTTTACGATCCACTTAGGGAGATTCAGAGGGGGGAGAATATCGCGGAGTTTCTTGAAGCATTTAAGAGGTAGAGTAACCACCAGTCATAAAACCATTAGAAAAGCTAATTCGCCGCTGATCTTCTGTTGTTTGGTTTTCAATTAGCTTAATTTTTAACAGGAACAATCTCTCTTGGATAATAAAATCAGCTTACCAGATGATATCACTTCTTCCATTCTTAGGGGCGACCTGCAGTTTCAGTTAGCACACAGCTAATCCAAAAAGGAATTGGCACGGGGAGTTAATACCCTCCCCCAGAGATTTGCGATTATCTCTGGGGTCCTGGGTCCCTCCCCACCTCCACTGTCGTCTTCGGGACAGCTGGGGTTCAAAGAACCCGTCCAAAAATCCTTTGGTATAGAGGAATTTCAGGAGTAGCCTAAAACTCCATCTTCTCACTGCTAAGCCCCGCCTTCTTCCGAGCATTCCAGGCATTGACCACTCTGTTGCTGAAGTTGTATTTTCTGCAATCAAATTTGGAGCAGTTTACCTTAAGTTTGTATCTATTTGTGCTTATGTATTGTTGTGGTTGAAGCTGATGTAGTCATTGACAGGTAGGACATTTTATTATCCTGTACCAACTGCCAGATGGCAATAGTTCAAAAAAAAAAAAAGAGGGATGCCCAAAATGAGATGGATCTTTAAGAATGTTTTGAACTCTTTTAAGGCAGCGGGAGCTATAAAGCTCTTCTAAAGAGGGGAGAGGGTAACCAATGATCCTCTGGGCAATGACGTTAACCCTTACTTATGTTGTGTACGACACTTCAACAGTGAAAATAAGTGAATTCTTCTCCCAGTGTTGTTTCAGAGAATTGTGCCAGTCAATGTAGCCAACTTCAAGTTAGACGGGTCAGTATTCCTAGCTGATGATGAGAAAAACAATGGAATTTACCCTGTATGTAGTTTATATCACCAGTCTAGCTGAGAATTATGGCCATGTTGTTTCATATTCTCATTCTTAAAAGCAAGAAATGTTTTGGCCAATGGTTGCTAATGTTGTCCTGGAACCCATTCCTTCATCAATAAGAGACTTCAAATTGTTTCTATCATATAAAATATAATAGTCAGTTTGATCCAGGAATATATCAAGGACCAGTTAGCCTTTGAGCTCATATTCAGAACACCATAAGAGAGGAATGAACTCTCAACCTGTGTTTGCAGAATCAGTACACAAATGTAGCACTCCTTTAGCACAAGAGAGAAGGTGAAGTGAAGGCTGTCTAGATGGCAGAAGTTAGGAGCCAAAGCCACTATGAACATTGCACTTCAAAACACCTCTGATAGAGAGTTGAATGAGGTGATCAATTTCATAGGCCAGCCATGTGCAGGTGTGGTATTCACTTATCTTCCCTACCGGTTTGCAAATGTGAGTACATGCACCACCTCCATGCACACACTGCACATGCGTTCAGCCTTCCGCGCATGTGCTTTTCATAAAAAAAGGGCCTAAAAGGGATGCCATAGAGCCAGGGGTAAAATCCAGCATGTTCTGAAATTTTGAGTAGTTTGGAGAACCAGCAGTGGAAATTTTGAGTAGTTTGGAGAACCAGCAGCAGAAATTTTGAGTAGTTAGGAGAACCGGCAGTGAAAATTTTGAGTTGTTCGGAGAACAGGCAAATGCTACATCTGGCTGGCCGCAGAGTGGGGTGGGAATGGAGATTTTGCAATATCATTCCCCCAGGAGTGGGCAGGGAATGGGGATTTTGCAGTATCCTTCCCCTGCCATGCCCACCAAGTCATGCCCACCAAGCCACACCCACAGAACCAGTTAGTAAAAAAAATTTGAATTTCACCACTGCATAGAGCTGGGCCGCATGGACAGGACCACCTGTGATTTCCACTATCAGTTAGGGCGAACTGGTCCAAATTGGTAGAATACAACCTCTGGCCATGTGTATCATTTTCACTTGCCTGGCTTGTCCTCCATAAAGGAAGTGAAATTTCTGTAGGGTTATCATTTAAAATCATCAAAGCAGGGGGAAAAAGCCCACCTACACCACTTTGCAACCACTACAATCAACAAGCTTCTCTGAAGCAATTGCTACTTCAATTCAATCCTAGTTTCATCCAACTGAAGCACTCCTTCAGAGTTTGATCCAGCCTTTAAGAAGGCATTTTGAAGAAAAGGGGAACTGCAGGACTGTAAGAATAGTAGTATTTCTTGAATGAAGAATATGCCTGCCCTGGGATAATGTTGCAGGATCCAATCTGGATCGGTCACCATGAACAGAGGCTTTGTCTTTTGAGCTTTCAGACTCATGCTGAAGCCCATTTTCAGGGAACTTCTCTCTAGCGGAGTGTGCACTTTGAGCTGTTGTATGGTGCCTGTTATATGTAGCTTTTTAGATGTTGGTTGGAGAGGGGTGTTGACAGCTAGCTATTAAATTGTTGGCTGTTGTTTGCTTGTATTGCCAAGCCCTTGCCTCATAAGTACTTCATAAACTGGTGATAAATTAGCATTTTTGTTGACTGATGAGGGGTCTTCCAGACTTCAATCATTTCCTGGCTTTTTTTGTACCTGCTCGTCCAACAATCTTAGTAGCTGCAAAATCAAATGTATGTCCTTGTTCATAGCAGTGTGAGGCTACCAATGAGTTTGGGTCTCCTCATCTGACCACTCACTTGTGTTCCTACAGTCTGGTGGTAAGCTTCCTCCCCATCTGTCCTAGGGGCAATCCATACAGGGGATCCACTAGATTACATCAGAAGTATCTCCCACCTCCAAGCAATCTTCACAACACACACTTTGTCTTCATATGGTAGCCTCTGGGCTGTGTGCAGATCTCAGAAGCTGCATTCTACAGTTTCTGAAATGTTTTTGATTTATGGCAGGATGTGCCATGAAGTTGGTCTTGTACCTTGTTTCTTCCTTTCTCTACTCATTTCTGCTTCTACTTCTATTCATTCTCTCTCCTTTTGGATGCTTTTTACCTAGAAATATTCTTGCCTAAATACTTCTAGAAGACACACATCCAGGGGTGGGATTCAGCTGGTTTGGACCAGTTCGGGTGAACCAGATGCTAATTTTACATCTGGTTCGCTGGACTGGTAGTTGCAAGGCTTGGCTGGCCCTTCCCATCCCGCATCACCCTTCCCCTCCCAGGAGTCTCCACGCAGCTTGTTTTGAATGCCAGGTAAATGTAGGGTCCGTGTGGAGGCTCTGAGAGGGTGAAATATGGGCCTCTCAGAAGTTCCGGAAGTATGGAACTGGCTCATTTCTAGCCTCCGGAGGACCTCCAGAACCCAGGGGAGGCCATTTTTGCCCTCCCAGAGGCTCGAAGAAACCCTCTGGAGCCTAGGGAGGGCCTCCCGGAAGTTCCTGAAGTCTGGAAACAGGCCTGTTTCTGGTCTCCGGTGGGCCTCTGGAGACCGGGGGAGTCTGTTTTCGCTCTCCCAGAGGCTTGAAAGCCTCTGGAGCCTGGGGAGGACGAAAACACTCCGCCCCCTATGGTTCAGGAGACCAAGCAGGCCACGCCCACCATGGCCACTTCCACTCAGCAACCGGGCAGAGAACGGGTTGCTAAAATTTTTGAATCCCACCTCTGCACTCATCCTGGTGGCCTTACCATCGAAGTAAGTGCAGGCACAACTTCACATCAATATTTATGCAAAAATAAAGTTCGTGGCTTCCAAAGCTGCAAATTAACTGCCTGTCACATTTTTACACTAGTGTACAGCTCTATGGGAGCGTCTGCTTCTCCTGGGACGAAGCTGAATTTCTGTTTCCTTTATTAGAAAACCACATACCTTAACTGGCTTTTCAACCCTTTTTATTTCTCCCGCTTCAGGTGAAAATTGAAGGGGAGGGGGATAAATATTTTTCATTAGCAGCATCACCTTTTTAAAACAAGTTCAAAGATGGCTGAGCATTCTTAGGAAGTGGTGTAAAATCACCTCTATTTAATAGCAGCAATGAATGGCTGCAAATGTCTCGCTTTTTAGAAAATGTGTAGGTTTGTGCTAGTAGGTGAAACAAAAGTTTTGCTTTCCACCCAGGAAGATGGGAGAACCAAGTGAGGGAACATTTAATTCCCCAAACTGTCAACGACTAATGGTTTTTAAATATTTCCTGATGGAAGATGGGAAAGAAACTCTCCCCATGGAAAGTAAAATCATGTCATCCCCTTTTCCCTGTTCCTGTTTATAATCAAATCCAGGAAAATAAAAAGAAACTTTTCCTAGTTTCTTTTTTAGGTTCTAATAGGTTCTAATGACATAGGCTGGACTCCTATATTGTTAATAGAAAGGTAAAAGGTAAAGGCTCCCCTCGCACATATATGCTAGTCATTTCGGACTCTAGGGGGCGGTGTTCATCTCCGTTTCAAAGCCGAAGAGCCAGCGCTGTCCAAGGACGTCTCCATGGTCATGTAGACAGCATGACTAAATGCCGAAGGTACACGGAGTACTGTTACCTTCCCACCAAAGGTGGTCCCTATTTTTCTACTTGCATTTTAACATGCTTTCGAACTGCTAGGTTGGCAGAAGCTGGGACAAGTAACAGGAGCTCACTCCGTTACGCAGCTCTAGGGATTTGAACCACCAATCTGCTGACTTTTCTGATGGACAAGCTCAGCATTTTAGCCACTGAGCCAGAGGTGGGTTCCTACCAGTTCGCACCTATTCGGTAGAACCGGTTCGTCAAATCTACCGAACCGGTTAGAAGAGGTTCTACCAGTGGACCCGGGAAGCAGGCCACACCTACAGAAGAGGTTCCAAAATTTTTTGAAACCCACCACTGCCACACACACACACATACACAGACAGACAGACAGACAGACACAGAGAGAGAGAGAAAGAGAAAGAAAGGAAGAAATAAATAAAAAAGAAAGAAAAAGAGTGAGAGAGAGATGAAAGAAAAAAAGAAAAAAGGGACAGAGAGACAAAAGGAAGGAGAGAGAGAGAGAGAAAAAAAAACACATGTCTGGCAAGCCACTCCCACCAGGTCACATGGCTGGCAAGCCACTCCCACAAAGGAGGCCACACCCACAGAGTAGGTTTCAAACTTTTTTGCAACCCACCACTGCATTGAGCCTTATGTTCTAATATACATGATATAGATTCTATATTGTTAATAATGAGGCATATCTTAAAAACCCAAATGGCAGAGTTTATATAGCTGAAGATACAACTCCAGAAGTACAGGTTGTCCTCATTTAGCAACCACAATTGAGACTGGCCACTTGGTTGTTAAGTGAGGTGGTCTCAACAACAACCATGTTTATGATCTTATTTCAACCTTTCTTTGCTCCTAGAAAGACCATAAATGGGAGGATTGGACAGAAGGTTACTTTTTCATTACTGTCATAACTCTGAAAGGTTGCTCTTTGAGGCAGTCACTAAGTGAGGACTCCCTGTACGAACTCTGTACTTTTTCCCAGTTGACCATAAGGTACTTTGAGAGTAGAAATTACAGAGTAGCAGAATAATAGAGTTGGAAGAGACCTTGGAGGTGCTCTAGTCCAACCCCCTGCACAAGCAGGAGACCCTATAGAATTCCAGACAAATGGCTGTCCAGTGTCTTCTTTTTAAAAAAAAATATACTTTTTTATTTTCCATTTTCATAACATACAATCACATGTATACTATTACATAGCCAGTATCCTATTGTATTAAGTAGCAATTACATCAATTCCTCTTGTCATCAACACCCAAAAAGATAAAAACCCATTATTAGCTCTTCTGCTCTCCATACACCTCTTTCTTCTACCTCTCTCCTACCTCCTTTCTTCCCTCCAGCATCCTTTCCTACTCTACTTCCCCTTCCTTTCTCCTTCTCCTCTCTCTACATTCCACTCCTCCTTATCCTCCTCATCTTCCCCCCTTACCCTCTCGTATCCCTCTCTTCCCATCTTTCTTCTCCCTTCTGTTTCCCACTCTTCCTCTCATTGGTGTATTTCCACTTCTGAGCAAACTCCAATCTATGTTGATGGTATTTATACTTCCATAACAATATACTTAACATATCCTAGTTTTAAAGAAAAAATAAGAGAAGACAGTATACATGTGCAATCATATTACATTAAAATCTAACACCCCTCGTCAAATCTCCCTCCCCCCAACCCTCCCAGCCTTCCCTCCCCCGACTTCCCAGAACCCATACACGGTATAATCTTTAACAAAAACAGTCTAAAATATATTGGAAAAAAAGAATAGAAAATTGATAACATCTTTACATTGAGCTTAGCTCCTCCTTGCTAAGCAAACTGGGTATTTGAGAGACCGCCTACTGCCAATTACCTCCACTAGACCGATACGATCGCATCGATTAGGCCTCCTCCGAATTCCATCTACTAGCCAGTGCAAACTGGCAACTACCCGGAGGAGAGCCTTCTCGGTGGCTGCTCTGACCCTCTGGAACGAACTCCCCGTGGAGATTCAGACCCTCACCACCCTCCAATCCTTCCGTGCCGCTTTGAAGATCTGGCTGTCCCGGCTGGCCTGGGGTTAAGATTCCAACCCCACCCGAATTGTGTGACTGTTGTGCTCTCTTTTAATATGTTGTATTGTTTCCATATTGGAATACTGTTTGTCTTCCCCCCCCTGGCATACAAATAAAGGAATAAAAAAAAAACTTTAAACAATTTATGTCATTCCTGATCTTAATCATAAGCTATCTGGAATTTCTTAGGTCCCGTGTCCAGTGTCTTCTTAAAAGCCTTCAGTGTGACCCAGGCTTCCTTAGAAAGCAAGAAGCGGAGTCTTGGTCCCAACAAAACCTCTTTTATTTACATGACTGTGAATTCCATTCTTCTGGAAGGCTGACAATCTAAATACAATCTTTCAGTTTCCTCGCTTTTTTGTTTCCTTCCTTTTTTGGTGTGACTTGATATAATTAATTTGTCCTTTTGATTTATTTAATTTAATTCCTCTTTAGGTATCTGTCTCTACATCCTGTAAACTTAAAATAGGCACTTTATATAACAAATATTATAATGTGAAGATAGCTTAACATTAGATAATATGTCTTTTAAAAAACCACTTTAATTAGCCTCTCAAATTACTGGGGGTGGGAGGTGGGGGAAAAGTTCATAATTTTACCCCTCTGAACCTCAGTAATAAATTGCAAGGTTTCATCCAGGGTTACCACAACATTTATTCAACACACAAAAACCATAAACCACAGCTAAACAAAGTTTACTGTAGTGTGGAAACCCAGCTTAACATACTAAGCGGATGGTTGTATGAGGTCAGTTATTGAAATTTGCCAAATTAAAGTGCAATTGTACACTGTGCCATTTTTTTTAGTCACCAGTCACTTGAAATCTAACTGGTGTCATTTTTTACATCATTATCATTTTTTCCCCCAGATTGTAAACATTTTCACCATGGCGTCTTCTAAATACTTAAAGAGGTTGGATCTTGCAGAGAGCACCCTCAATTGGTCAGTCTAAAATAGCCAATGGATGAATGCAGAGCAAGGTCTAAAGCTGTGATGGTGAACCTATGGCACAGGTGGCACGCAGAGGCCTCTCTGCTGGCACACGAGCCGTCGCCCCAGCTGAGCTCCACCCCACGCACGCGCCTCCCGCCAGCCAAGTAGTGCCTCTATGCTCTGGACACTATGCTGACAGACACAGCAAACCTTCTTGCCACAGCTCACATTGATGTGCCATCCTGGATGAGTTGCACTACCTGAGCCACCTGTGTGGGTTGTAGACTCCGTCTCATGCTACCACTAAGAGTGAAAGCACTGCCGGCATTCAAAAGTGACCAAACCATCAGCCAGAAAGCATAGGAACTGAGAAGTGGTCTGTGGTCACCACCTGCAGAACCTCTCCTTTATTGGGGATGTCTTGCTAACTGCCTATGCTTTCCACCTGTTGTCTGTTCCATGTGCACAACATCATGTGAAATTGATTGTCAATCAGTGTTGCTACCTAAGTGGACAGTTTCATTTCACAGAAGTGTGGTTGACTTGGCGTTACATTGTGTTGTTTTAAGTGTTCCCTTTATTTTTTTGAGCCGTATATATACATCCAACAGAAACTGAAACTGCCTTACAGGAGCAGATAGAGGTAAATCCTAGAGAGCCAGGAAATGCGTCACTGAACAATGGAGATGAATGCTAGAGAGGAATAAAGCTGCATACAAGTCCGACATAACACCTGTAACAATGTGTGCATGCATGGGGGTGGGGGAGAAGTATGGGGGTGTCCCCTGCACCCCATTTTTGGTCCCAGGAGGCTTCAGGGGGACATGCTAGGCCCAAAACAGGTCAGGGTGGTCCCATGCACATGGGTGGGGGGGCATGCACAGGAAGGCATGCATGAGCAGGGGGAAAGCACACAAGGGGTCAAACGCATTGTATTATGGGTTTGCGCGCATTCATGCGCTTTCGGCATGCGAGGACAAAAAGGTTAACCATCACTGGTCTAGGGCAACTCAGCATGGCCAGCTGGGGGCCTGGCTACCACCTCCCACCTGGCCACCACTGCTGCTTCTAAATGGTCCAAACTCCGAACGGCCCAGAGTTTGGCATGGAGGCAACAGCAGTAGCAGCAATGGGGGAATGTAAAAATGGGAAGCCCCCAGCCACCATCGCCATTGCTGTGCACTCTACCCACCTGCTCTCTTGCTTGCTTGCCTCCCTGCCTGCCTGGATCTCCTCGGTCACTTGCTCCACCCAGCAGTGAGTTGTCCCCGCGAAATTCTCATTTTGAATCATCCTGCAATGACCTGACAGCAGTGAGTTGGCAGAGGTGACGTGGCACTGGCGAGAAGCCGCAAGAACTATCAGTTCACAATGGAACAGATCTTCATCACAGACAGTATTTGCTGACAAAGGCTGAGATCCATTACTAGAAAATTCTTCCTAAAAGACAGTTGTGGGATTCTACCGGTTCGGCCCAGTTCGGGCATACCAGTAGCTTTGAAGATCTACTGAGAGCAAACTGGTTCGCTCCGTCCTTCAGGTGGGCCCACCCGTCTGCCTGCCCCCAGGTTATACTTACCTTTGTTTGCTTGTTTTTGACCCCAGCTGATCAGTGGGTCAGAGTGTATTGCCACAGCTCAGCTGTTTTCCTGTCAGTTGTGCATGCGTGCACAGCAAAGCGCATGCACAGTGAACTGGTTGTTAAACCAGTAGGATGCCACCCCTGCGAAAAGACCCATGATTATTCCAACAAATTCAGAGTGTTGCACATCAGCAAATCCTTGAGAATAGTGTGACAGCAATATTACACCTAAGGTCTTTCCCGTACCAGCATTGAATGAATTGCTAGTAAGAAAGGCAAGGCCGTGTAGCTACTTATCTCCAATGGGAAAACAAACCGCATGCAAAGATAAGACAAACTCTCAGAGATACAAGTTTCATCTACCTCTGTGATAAGTGGGCAAAAATGCAAATGGGTTTTCCAGGGAGCTGAGAAGTCAGAGATTATTTCTCGTTACATCTCATCAATGTTCGTTTGTAGGCTATTTCGAACAATAGTTCAGCAGCAAAGGAGGAGCAGTATCAGCTGATGGGATGGCTCCTTCATCAATCAAGTTTGAACTGGCTTTGTGATGTGGGAAAGTGAAAGTCGTGTAACTATGGATTTCTCCTTAATTCAGTCATTGTGTGGTGATGGGTCTCAATATTTATCAACAAATAGATGCTTCACATGTATATACCCTACATGCTATTCTCTTTGCTTCTTTTGGGAATCATTTGGTTTTTAGGTCAAGCGAAAGCCAGTCAAATCAACCACATCCAGAGATCATTTATCACACACAAACATATCAGAGGTGGTATTCAGCAGGTTCTGAACAGTTTTGGAGAACTGGTAGCAGAAATTTTTAGTAGTTTGGAGAACCGGTAAATGCCATCTCTGACTGGCCCCGCCCCCATCTATTCTCTGCCTCCTGAGTCTCAGGTGATCGAGAGGGAATGGGGATTTTTCAGTAGCCTTCCCCTGGAGTGGGGTGGGAATTGGGATTTTACAATAGCCTTCTCCTGGAGTGGGGTGGGAATGGAGATTTTACAGTATCATTCCCGCCACCAAGCCACATCACGCCCACCAAGCCACGCCACACCCACCAAGCCACACCCACAGAAATGATAGTAAAAAAAATTGAATCCCCCACTGACACCCACACAAACAGACACACACAAATATAGTGTAAATATAATAGAAGGATATAAATCCGAATCTGTACAATTTGAGAATATAATTCTAATTCCAGACATTGTATATTAATACTATTAATATGTCAAAGATGATGGTTAAAGGATTTAAAGGTTTACCCCGATTCAAGGGAGTGATGCTAATCTAAGATTCTCAGCTGAAAGCGTCTGCATTGTCTGAGAAAATTTCCATCATGTGGACAGAATTAAAATACAGAATGCAGTAACCTTCCTGCCAAAGGGGTGCCTATTTATCTACTTGCATTTGCATGTTTTCGAACAGCTAGATTGGCAGGAGCAGGGGCAAATAATGGGAGCTCACCCATCACACAATGCTCAGGTCTTGAATCTGGGCTGTCAGCTTTCCAGTAACCACTGAGCTATCACACCCCCATCTAAAAGTGATGGTACCTCTCAGCCAATCCTGGAATGGACAAGTAAATCTGAGCTGCATTTTAAAATTCCACTCCACTTTCTTCCCATGTGCAACATGTATTACGACCTCCATGCTTGCAAAATGGTCCATCTGGCTGATGTCTTGCAAGATTATATCACAAGCATTCAAAACATGATTTTAGCCATTTTTCTGTGAGCAGGGGTGAAATGCTACTGGTTCGGATTGGTTCGCTCGAACCGGTAGTAAAAATGCTACCGGCTCAACCGAAGCAGTAGTAAAAAAAAATGCTACTAGTTCAGGCAAACTGCTGTTTCTGACGATCAGCTGTGATGCATGATTTATTTTAGCTAGAATCATCGGATGTCCTGCTTTCTAGCTAATCTAAATCGTGTGGCACAGCTGATCATTGGAAATACCGTGGATTCCCCCACCCCCGCTGTTCTACTTACCTTTGCAGGTGCGCTTGGTAGCAGGCTCCGCCCATTCTCCCAGACATCATTATGTCATTTTTGATGCTCTGTGCATGCACAGAAGATCCTGCGCATGCACAGAAGGTTCTTTGCCTCCACGGAGATGGAACCTCCAAAAAATATGACACTAAACACCTCACCTTTTGGGTAACCATGCTGGCTGAAGAATTCTGGGAGATGAAGTCCACCCATTTTAAAGTTTGACAAAAGTGCCAAATTTGACAAATACTGTTTTAGATTATAGGCATGATAGACTAGAATAATAGATACTAGAGGATGGAAGTGAATGGTTTTGTTTTGTTTTTTTGTAATGATTACATAAATAAATTAAAGATTAAACGGTAAAGGTAAAGGTTCCCCTCGCACATATGTGCTCGTCATTCATGAGTCTAGGGGGCGGTGCTCAGCTCCATTTCAAAGAGCCAGCACTGTCTGAAGATGTCTCTGTGGTCATGTGGCTGGCATGACTAAACGTCGAAGGCGCACGGAATGCTGTTAAAGGTGGTCCATATTTTTCTACTTGCATTTTAACATGCTTTCGAACTACTAGATTGGCAGAAGCTGGGACAAGTAACACGAACTTACTCCGTTACATGGTGCTAGGGATTCGAACTGCCGAATTGCCGACCTTTCTGATCGACAAGCTCACCGTCTTAGCCACAGAGCCACCACGTCCCATAAAATTAAAGGTTACCTCCCCTTTAATTTCAAATGTATTTCCAAAGATTAAAAATCTATGTGGATCCAATTTTACGTTCTTATCCAAGAACCAGAACCGGCGCTAATTAATCTACATTAAAGAGAAATTAGCCAAATCTCTGAAACAATAGAAGGAGGACAAGAAGAGAATATCATCCTATAATGTCCTCATTAACCAGAATGGCCTTGATGAGTGTTCCATCATATGACAGTGAGTGTCTGGTCTCACTTCATTAGCAATGAGGTTAATTACTGGCAAGGAAGTAGGTAGGAGTGCTGTCCTCCCCCTTCTCCACCTCTAACCATTCATGGGTGGGAATTCAAGCTCCCTTACCAACTAATGGCTGCTAATGTGACTCTATTTTTAAAGGCAAGACAGGTAGAACAAGACCATTTTTCAAAGCGAAATGACAAAAGTGCATTTCACTGTGAGTTGGGGTACATAACAGGAGGTATTGGGACAATCAGTTATAGCAAAGGAAAAAAAATAAAGGAAGAATGATTAACTGCTAGCTGACAAGAGGATTTACCCTCCATTTCCTCCAAACCCACTCCCAGTTTTGCATTCTTTTTAAGGGAAACTCCCCCTAAGCTGATTCTTATGTAAGAATTTATGAGTAACTTGATCGGGGGGGGGGGGGGGGGTTGATGTGGATGGAGGAATAGTGTCATTGCAAAATGAAACTCAGCTGGATTCAAATAAGGATGTGCCATTTCTGCCTTGTACATGGATAGCAGCTTCAGCTGACAAGGAAGATCAAAGCTGGAGGATGAAAACCTCACATAACTTCAATCACAATTTATACACCAGGTGCATGTAATGAGATGACCAGGCTGAACTCATGGGAATGGTCAAACACTTCATAAGTCATGAGTTCCTGAGTGCCTGCAAGAAATCTAAGCCCAGCCTAACTTGAAGAGCCGAGGTGGCGCAGTGGTTAAATGCAGCACTGCAGGCTACTTCAGCTGACTGCAGTTCTGCAGTTCTGCTGTTCAAATCTCACCGGCTCAGGGTTGACTCAGCCTTCCATCCTTCTGAGGTGGGTAAAATGAGGACCCGGATTGTTGTTGGGGGCAATATGCTGACTCTGTAAACCGCTTAGAGAGGGCTGAAAGCCCTATGAAGCGGTATATAAGTCTAACTGCTATTGCTATTGCTATTGAACGCCTCTCTTATCTCCCACTCATTTCTCTTAATGGTCAATTGGTCAGATTCTTGTAGAGAGTTTAAGCTTGCAATAAATCTTTATACCCATTTGAATTGCCTGAATCTCCCAATCATCCCGGCGCTTGACAGGGCATACAATCTTGGCAACTTTAAGGCTTGTGGGCTTCAATTCCCAGAATTCCTCAGATAGCATAGTTCCAAAAGTCCTAAAATTACCAGTTATAACTACTTAAGCAAATGTTGGACACCCCTGTTATACACTCTTACCAAAAGCTACCCAATGGGAGCTCCACTGTTCCTTTCTCTTGCTACCCAATTTTTAAAGTGAAAAATAGAGATTGGTTCCCCTCCCCCCCCATGTCATCTCAGCAGGAATATTTTGATTTGACTTATTAACTTTCATTTACAACTATTTTCTTTCTAACCAGATTTCTGCTTAAGTCAGATTTTATTTTCTAAAAAAAAAGGGGGGGGACATTGAATTATGCCTGCTGTATCTCTGAAACACAAATATTCTGGATGTAAGTAGGTGCCTTGGCTTTCCACACAAAATGCCAAGAATGAGAAAAATGAAATAATTCTTTCGGGTTTTTCTCCTGGGACTTTCACAGTTTCTATAAAGAAATGCCAGAAAGTAGACAGAAAGTTACAAAAGGGGAAAAAATGCAGAAAGCAAAATGGTTTTGAAATTTGTGGTGAAGTAACAACAACAACAACAACAACAACAACAACAACAACAACAACAAAGCCTGCAGCCAGGTTCCTTTTGGATCTTTGCCTGTTTCTGGCCTCCGGAGGGCCTCTGGAGCCCGGAGAAGGTCGTTTTGGCCCTCCCAGAGGCTTGAGGAAAACCTCCAAAGCCTGGAGAGGGCAAAAATGCCTCCCTGCCATCGCCATGGTGCAGGAAGCTGACTAGGCCAGGTCCACATAGCCATGCCCACCCAGCAACTGGGGAGAGAACCTGTTGCTAAAAATTATCAATCCCACCCCTGGTTGTAACCCAGGTGAAGTCAAGGAGAGAAAGGGTAGTCCTGGAAGCCCTGATTTTCCACCAATAAATCAATAAACAGACACAGTGACATTGACCCAATCTACCCACCACTTAGAACAAAAGAACAACATCAACCATGATCCCGAAGGCAGCATTTAAAGATCAAGGAACATCTATGTTGCAAACTAAGTTTTTAACTCAACAGTTCTGTGCTTTATACTTTATATCATTTTAAAACTGTAGGACATTATTAAGATCAAATCAATGCATGAGCATCAGTGACAGTAATCAGCTCGGTATAAATATAAATGAAAATGAAACATTGTCATCTTATCGAGCCAATAAGAAATCTATCCTCATTTAACAAATTTCAGTTGTGGTATAAACTCAGAGGTAGAATTATAGTCCGAAATTGGCTTCTGTGTGAAATTAAATTCTGTATAGATTTGTTTTTAAAATATGAGGCTATTTTTGACATTGAGACATACTTACACAATTTAATTTCCCTTTGTTGAATTGAAGGAATTTTGTGTATACTTTGCAGTGAGACTTATGGAGCATCCCAGCATCTACTAACATATACAAAGCAAGTTTAATATACTTTGTTGAAATATAAACTTTGGTAATATTTAATAGTCGGGGGGGGGGGAATATATGTGATTGCTAAGAATTGACAGTAACTTAATGACACATAATCCATCAGTCAACATTTAATGGGAAAGTGGCAGGTTGAAAAGGGAATTGAATTTTTAGAATCTGTTTCATTCTATTATAAATCGTTTTCCAAAATTGTTGGACTTCATAACATTACTTCCAAATATGAAAGAATGATAATTATGTTTCAAATAGTTTTAGAAAATGAATTATCAATTTTACCAGTCAATACTGAAGTGATATACCTTTGATAACTTACCTGTTTCTGTAAGTGTGACACTCGCTCTAAATTTAATACATCACTGAAAATTTAATATTTTCCTTTCATTGAAATTCCCACTGTTGCATATCAATTATTCTGTCTAAATTCTGTATTTGTTTAATCATAGAGACTTCTAGATGAGACTGTAGTTTCTTGGTTGTGTTTCATCAGCATCTTATAAATAAGAGCCAGGAAATAAATTCCTGGGTATGTAACTTTCTTATTAATAATATTGAAGCCTAGGTACTTACTGCAGATAGTGCTTTTCTGTTTCAGTTAAGTTTCATGTCCGTATTTGACTCTTGTTCTTATTAATCTGATGACCTGATATATTGAACCGCATTCATATTCATAATTAAACATTTTTCTTCATAATTGGACTTTTTGCTACTTAATTACTTGGTATTCTGCAAATGTTCAGGTGCATAATCTCTAGCAAAGACTTGTGTCTGATTTAAATCTACAATATCTATGCTGCCACAAAGCAGGTTAGACCAAAAGCATTCCACACTTGTATTCTTGAGGAATGTCCAGGTTCCAATCTTGTCACCCCATGGTCAATAGGTCCTTCTGAAACAAGTCTTGGCGATCCCCTCACCCCCAAAAATGTGGCACTCATATTTATGTGTGTCGCTGCCGACTAGCTGGAGGCCACATTCAAAAGGGCAGAAATAAAACTAATATTAACTGAATGTACAATCACTAATTAAAATTAATTGCTTGTTAAATACAGCACCCTAAATGCAAAATTAATTATTCTCCATCTATATATGTATGTACAACCCAGTGTCTCTCACACATGACATGCATACATAAAATAGTTACACACACACACACACACACACACACTCCAGAGGTGGTATTTACTTACTTTCCCTACTGGTTCAAACAGACCTAGACAAATAGGACAAAATACCCCATGTAAACTCACCCTTTACTGCTGTCAGCCCTCACCCAGCTATTTCAAAATAGGATGTATCTATCGATGACTATTACCAACCCTCCTGCATTAGTGATATGGAGCTGAAAACCATCTAGAAGTTGATGGCAAGGGGACTTGGCATGAAGTTGGCGATCAAGCTGATCCCATGATCTGCAGGCCATGCACATTTCTCACCGTACTGGAAAGGACTGCATTGCAAAGCCACAGGAATGCTAGTGAAGCATGGTTAAGTCATCCATTGCTACTGATTGTTTCGAAAAGTCCTCATGGATCATTTTAGGATACAAGATGCTTTCCACCCTGTGCAAAAGGCTGTAATGACAATATGGAACAATGCAGTGACCTGGAACATTTCTATGGATGAGCAAGCATATCCAGAAGACATTTCGCTTGCTTTGTGGGGAAGAAAAAAATTCCATGTGCTCTCCATACCTGCTGTATAAAAATAATAAGTCAAAAGGAAGAGTCAAAACAAGGTCAGGGAAAGTCTGCAGAGTGTGGCTTATGGGGTTCTTTCCAACTCCTGGATTTTAATTTATGCAGAAAGTAGTGCCTCTCTATGATGTTCTCCTCTTGCATGAATCTGCATCTGGGCAAGCTCTTTATTCTCTGATTTGTTCACATGGCTGGAAAAGATGGAGGGGAGGCCTTAGAACAGAGTAGTCGGCAACATTTCAAGCCACTACCCAATTGCATCTCCCATAGGAATGCCTCATGTACATTTATCTGGAAGTTTTATTTTTCTTCTCCATAGCTCCTAACCTGCTCCATTTTATTTTGAAACTCAACATTTATTTTGCTAGCTTATCTCCCCCCACCCCAGGGGTGGGTTTCAACTGGCTCGTGGCGGTCCCTGCGAACCGGTTGGTCGGCGAACCCGGAAGTAAGTAACTTCCGGGAACGGCGAAGGGCGCGCCTGCCCGCCCACAGTCCTTACCCGGTTTTGATGAGTTTTGCGCTTCTATGCATGCGCAGGACGCATACAGCGCCTGCGCGATCCTCCAGGAGCAGCTGGAGCGTCGCGCAGATGCTAGTACGCATGCATGCACCGCGCGCATGCACAAGGACGCCGCCGGCCCCGTTCCAACCGAACCGGTTGGAACGGGGCGAGAAACCCACCCCTGTCCCACCCCCATGCCATATTTTATCCAATTCTCTTGTGGATAGGCAGACAACGAGGGCAATCTCTTCTCAGCTAGGACTCTAGCAAGAATAAACAAAATATTGTTGAGTTACTCAAATGTCCAGGTTTAATCATCAAAGTAAAGAACTGGTAGATTCTTTGGAAGAGTTCAGCCCTAAGAAGCACAGAATATAATTTGTACCCAAGAAGAGGACTCCCCCTCCCAAAGGCAGGATTTTGCATACCTAAATATGGATATGACGATTTTGTAATAGTTGTAAAATTATTTCTTATTTTAATCTTGGTCAAATGAACCAATTTTATATTCTTTCATTTTACCTCTGAAAATCTTAATCTTTAGTTCATTCAAATATTGTCACAGGAACTGATCTCTGTTTAAGTCTTTTTTTGTCACATCCCAGACAAGATTTCTTTGAGGCTCTAATAACCCTCTTTTAAAAATCGAACAAAAAGACATCATTCAACTCATTCTCATGGTTTATCACTTTTATTTCCCCTTTGATTTTAAAGCTTCAGTCAACTTCTTTTGTATAGCCAGTACAGAATCTCTATTCAGTTAATTCTCTTAGCCTGTCATATTTCCACTTTAAATACCTCCTCTGAGTTACAATCCATCTTTCTGATTCTACTATTTCTGCACCAAGCAAGATGTGTTTTACATCTGCCATTTCTTCATTAGCATCCTTTAAACATAGTTGATTTATAGAAGCAGATATTATTACTGATATTGTGGCTATTTGTGGCTCTATTCTTCCAAGGTCTCTTTAATATTTCAAATATTATAGTGTCTCTGTACCATTTCTAAAACCCAGTCCTAATCAAAATTAGGGAAGGTGGAGATTTTATGATATAGCATCTTTAGTCCCCTCTGGAGTCTTTAATCCCTTTTATGACTTACAGTAGACAAAATGATTTTGATTTCCATGAACCATTTTTTTTTCTTCGAAAAAAATAGCGGACCCTATGAATGTGACTGTGTAACAAAAGCTAAAATTTTCAGAGGATAATATTCTCTTCAATTAGTATATGGACTTTGACAACTGAACAGTGTTAATTGGATTCTCCATGCCCTTACTAGGGCTAAAAGACAGATACTTCAGCATTGGAAAAATAATTTTACGGCCAATTTACTCAAAGGATTGAAGACCTGATTGCATTTGTTACCTATGATCAGATTGCCCTTAGAGGCAGACTTTATATGGATAAGTATAATGAAATATGGTACTCATTTATACAAAATACAAAGGTTAATTTCAAAAAGCAACATAATTGTATAATTGTATTAGAAACCCACCCACCCACATTTGCATAATGTTTGCATTAAATAAGGGACACAATGGGTCATCAGTTAAAAATGCTCAGCTTTCCAGCTGGCAACCCAGTTTTGAGACCCAAGCACTACATGAAGAGGTGAGCTCCTGTTATTTGCCCCAGCTCCTGCCCACCTAGCAGTTTGAAAGCATGCAAATGCAAGTAGATTAATAGGTACCACTTCAGTGGGAAGGTAACAGCATTCCCTGCACTCAGCTTATAGTCATGCTGGCCACATGACCATGGGAAATGTCTTTGGGCACCTCTGGCTTCTTCAGCTAAGAAATGGATATCAGCATCATGCCTTAGAGCAGAGATGTCAAACTCGATTTCATTGAGGGCCATATCAGGGTTGTATTTGACCTCGGGGAAGGGGAGGAGTATCACCATGGTGGGTGTGGCCAGCTCAACATCACTTGTGCCAGGGGCGCCAGCTGGAGTCTCCTGCAGGGCTCTGCCATCATGTGGCCCTTCCGAGTGCCATTTTTTCTAGCAGAGGTACCATGGGCCGGTCCTTCACTGTTTCCAAGGCAGCCCTGTAGGCCAGATCTAAGCATCCCATGGGCCGGATCCGACCCACGGGCCTTGAGGTTGATACCCCTGCTCTAAAGTCAGACACGACTGGACAGGGGAAGCCTATACTTTCTTTTTGTATTAGAATTGTATCTGATTACTATTGTGTCAACATTTTATACTTAATATTTTATTTTATTTTTGTTGTATTTTTTTCACTTATTTCTAAGCACTTATCTATTTTTAACACCACCGACAATGCTGCTGCCCTACAAAGAGACCTTGACTATGTGTCAGAATGGTCAAACAATTGGCAACTCCAAATCTCAACCAACAAATGCTCTGTCTTACACATTGGCAAAAATAAATCAGAACACAAAATACAAGCTGGGTGGATGCGACCTCACGGATGACCCTCACTCTGTCAAGGACCTGGGAGAACTCATTCCTAATGATGTAAGTGCCAGAGCTCAGTGTAACAGCATTGCCAAAAAGGTATTAAGAGTTGTTAACCTAATCTTATGAAGCTTCTTCTCCGGTAATATTGTATTGCAAACTAGGGCATATAAAACCTTTGCTAGACCTATTCTCGAATACAGCTCATCTGTCTGGAACCTGCACTGCATATCAGACATTAATACAATCAAACAAGTCAAGAGATATTTCACAAGAAGAGTCCTCCACTCCTCTGCTCACAATACTTTATACCACCAGGCTTGACAACGTAGAACTACGTCGCTTTGTGCCTGACCTGAGCATAGTACACAAAATTATCTGCTACAATGTCCTACCTGTTAATGACTACTTCAGCTTCAATCACAACAATACACAAGCACACAATAGATACAAAGTCAAGGTAAACTGCTTCAAACTCAATTGCAGAAAATAAGACTTCAGCAACAGAGTGGTCAATGACTGGAATGCTCTACCTGACTCCGTTGTTACATCCTCTAACCCCAAAAACTTTAATCTTAGACTGTCTACTGTTGACCTCACCCCATTTCTAAAAGGTCCGTAAAGGGGGCGTGCATAAGCCAGCCCTGTCCTACTGTCTCCACTTATTAGGTTTCCATTTCCTGTATTCATAATCAAGTTTATACTTATATCAGTTATCTTATAAATGCTTGACAAAATAAATAAAATAAAATAAATGTGTTCTTAAGTTGGTTCCACCACAAAATCGCGGAGGACAAAATCGCGCTCGACAAAAGCGCACATTTGACGTCATCACAGCGCGACGAAAACATCGCGCTGTGATCGAAAAAATGTAAAAATAAAGCGAAAACCTTACCCTAACCCCCCCAAACCTAACCCTAAACCTAACCGTAAACCTAACCCTTAACCTAACCCTAAATCTAACCCTAAACCTAACCGTTAACGTAACGCTAAACCTAACGCTAACCCTTAACCTAACGCTAAACCTAACGCTAACGCTCTAAACCTAACCCTAACCCTTAACCTAACCCTTACCTTTATGTGAATCGGCTTGCTTTAATTTTAATTTTATTTCAATTTTTAATTTTTTTCATCGCGCTGTGATGACGTCACATGCGCGCTTTCGTCGAGCGCGATTTTGTCCTCCGCGGTTTTGACGGGTCACGCTTAAGTTTTGTTCCTTTCCCTTCTCTCCCTCCCCGTCTTTCGGTTTGTTATTTAAAAGCAATAAAAATGCCTTCACCAATCCTTACCGGGAAGTTGGCCTCAAATGAATTCTGCTTCTAACAAGCTTTAGGCATCCAAACCAGTGATCTAAGAGGTCTCTTTGAATTCTGGGCACATCCCTTTACTTCCGTGGCATTTCTTTTTGTCTCAGTAAATGTTTCATCCGAATCCATAGAAATTAATAGGCACTTGTCTCAAGGCTGATTTTAATCGCAGCTTTTCCTCTCTTTTTAAATGAATAAGTCTTCATTGGGGGGAAATTGTTTTTTCCCCTCCTCAGTCAATGCAGCCATTTCAAAGTTCTTAAGGATAGTAAACAATCTCAACACAGATGCAGTTTTATATATTAGGAGCCCTGTGGGTTAGGCAATTGCAAAGCAGCTTATCTCAAATGCAAAAAGCAATGAAAAGAAATTATCATTGGAAGGTGGGGAGTTTGATATTGTTCTGTTGTGCCGTCTGCAGTGGGAAATTCTTTCCAGAAGAGGTTGTCATGCAAAAATCAAATAATCATCTAGATTGTGTCATTCAGGATTAAACACTCACCTAGGGGTTAATCTGCCTAATTCCAGAATGATTGGAAGATTGCTATGGAATGGATGATCAGAGATGGCAGAAGATGCTTGTAAATTGTGAAGGGAGAAAAATATCCATTGGAAAGTTGCAGGTAATAGGCCTAGGAGTGAGTTTGGAGACCTCACTGAACCAAAGTTTTAAACTAATATCATTGCAAAATGTACCAGACATATTTCATATGTGCTGAATTGTGTCTGACTTTTGTGCTGCTTTTTCTGCAAAGTTTGTACTTGTATGGATATATTTAGAGCAGGAAGAATGAGATGGTGGGAAATGAGGAACTGAAATAGTGGTGGGTCCTGCCAGGTCTAACCTCTTCTATAGAAGGGTTCACCGACAAAACCGCGAAGCCCTTATCCGCACCGACATAAGCGCGGAGGGCAAATCCGCGCCGTCTGAAGCGCTAAGGAAAAAGGCGACCCTAGCGCGACGACATAACCGCGGAGGGCAAATCCGCGCCCTCCAAAGCGCTAAGCACCCTAACCCTACACCTCTAAGGGTCCTATCTAAACCTTAAAGTCTTAAAGCTGTTAAGTTTGAACATCCCTGGAGTTTTTTTCTAAAGGGTTAGGGGTGCAAGGGTCTTGTAACTTGACAGTTTTAAGATTTGCACACTTCAATGACAGAGTTCCTGAGCCAACATGAATGGAGGAAGAATTCTGGGAGTTGAGGTCCACAAGTCTTAAAGCTGTCTAGTTTGAACACCCCTGAGGGTTTTTTTCCCCTAAAGGGTTAGGGGTGCAAAGGTCTTGTAACTTGACAGCTGTAAGACTTGCGTGCTTCAAATGCCAGAGTTCCTGAGCCAACATTTTGGTTGCTAAGCAAGAGCATTGTTAAGTGAGTTTCACCACATTTTACGAGTTGGCCATGCCCACCCAGTCACATGACTGCCAAGCCACTCCCACCTGGTCACATGGCTGGCAAGCCACTTCCACAAGGCAGGCCACACCTACAGAAGAGATTCTAAAAAAATTTGAAACCCACCACTGAACTGAAAGTATGTCTGAGAGCTCCAAGTGTACCCAGGTGTATGTGGAGACTGTCTGTCAGTAAGACACAACAAGGAAGTAAGTTCTGAAATGTGTGCAGAAAAGTATAAAAAGAATCTCTTGGGAAGAGTGCAGGGCCACTGGCCATAGCTAATCCGTGCTAGATTCAGCTATGTCAGTGGACCTTATTGCAATACGTTGTTAATGTAAGTAATGCTATTTTGGCTATTCATGTTCCAAATTGCTCATGAAAAAAATAAACCTCTGATCTTAAAGTAATATTTATTGCTTGTGATTGCCTGTGGTTTCCCTTTGTTTTTTTTATCGGGATATTTTTGCAACAAAACGAGGCAAGGTATTTAATTATGTAGTCTTAATTTGGTTAATCTTACAAGATTCTAATATAAATCATATGGGATAGTGAAACATACCCATGGACTTCAAGGTTGAAAGTAATGCCTATGGCATGTAAACAGGGGTGGGCTGCTACGGGTTCGCCCAGGTTCGGGAGATTCCATAGCTAACATTATTGGCAGTTTGGAGAACCTCCAAATCCTACCCCTGGTTAGCCCCACCCACCACGCTCCACCGCTGCCACTCCACCATGCCCCCGCCGAGTCTCCACATGGCCTGTTTTTTTGGATGTGATGTAAGTGCAGGGCGGGGGAGGGGAAATGGGGCTTTCCGGAAAGCTTCCGGAGCCAGAGGGAGGCAGTTTTCGCTCTCCCAGTTTTCGCCCGCCTCCGCCCTCCAGAGGAAAGCCTCCAGAGCCTGGGGAAGGCAAACTCCCCCCACCCCTGCCACTGTGGTTCAGGAGGCTGACTAGGCCACACCCACCATGGTCACAGCCAGCAACCGAACAGAGAATCTGTTGCTGAAATTTTTGAAGCCCACTCCCTGCCCGTAACTGGAATCTCTCTTCTTTATCAATGGGCACTTTTGCAAAATGTAACTTATTGTTTTTATTTAAGTGGATCAATAGTTCTAGAATCCTCATTACAGCAAAATGTGGGAAATTCATTTACAGCAAAAACACATCCTAAAACTCTTTCTTTTGTATGTTAAGCACACAGCAGAAAGCCATTTTGGGCACATTATATTCAATTATTTACTTTTCCCCTTTGAGAGCTCTGCCGTTGCCTTCCCCCAGCTAGTTAAACTCCCAGACACAGCAAGAAACAAGAATGCACATCTGGTAATATATCTTGTATTTATATGTTTTAATTAGTGCTTATTCTCTTTAAAGCAATCTGAGCAATTTCTCTCTCTGGAGGAAATAAAAATCAAGGCATTGCATTTTCTAAATGGTACAGAACTCCATTTGAAGGCTAGACCAACAGGGGTAACAAAATATTGGGGAATGCAAATCAGTTTAGGGCCCATTTAGATTTGAGATTTCATGATGGCATACTACAATTTAATTTGAAGGAATTAGATTTGATTGAAACCCATTTGAAATTCAAGATTAATTCAAGGGATAATATTGTGTTTTATATTTAAATACTATTGATTGGAATATATAATGATCTAAACCAGGTGTGGGTTCCTGCCGACATTACTACCGGTTCGGTGCCTGAAAAATTTTGCTCCGTGTGCGTGCGCATTTGCACTTTAAAAAGTATGCACGTGCGCACACCATTAAAAAGGGGGAGGGATTACATTTTTTTCAATGAAGATTGTTCTGTGCAGGTGCAGAACAGACAATAAAGATGACAGCACCCAGGATAGAACCGGTATGGTCATGTGTCTGGCCGAGTTACTACCTATTCGGCTGAACTGGTTCAAACCAGCAGGAACCCACCTCTGATTTAAATTCAGAAAATAAGATCCTTAAATAGCCTTATATAGGAACCTTGGAAGTATAACCTTATAACAGAGTTGGAAGGGACCTTGGAAGTCTTCTACTCCAATCTCCCTATACCATTTCAGACAAATGGCTGTCCTGTATCTTCTTGAAAGCCTCCAGTGATGGGATACCCACAGTTTCTGAAAGCAAACACTCAAACACTAATTCAGGGGTCAGCAAATACTCAAAGAGACACAAAGATCCTAACCAGAAGCCCCCCATTCAATTCTGGAGCCGACCGGAAGTCTGGTTCCCCCACCATAGTCTCCTCCTAGGGAGGCCTTCTTTTTCCTCTGCCGACCGGATGTCTGGTTCCACCACCATAGTCTCCTCCTACCACGGCATACTTTTTCTTGTACCTGTCCTAACTGAAAATCCTATCAATTGTGAAGCTGATCGGCGACAGGGAGCTGCAGTAGAGGGATGAAAGAGCCACATGCAGCTCCAGAGCCACAAGTTGCTGATCCTTGCACTAGGTAATTGTTCTTATTATTAGGAAATTTCTCCTTAGTTACAGGTTGCTTCTTTTCTTGTTTAGTTTCCAGCTGAAAGATGGAAAGCTAAACTAAATTAAGCTAAGTTATGCTAAGCCAAGATAAACTATCCATTCATTATTTCTAGATTTTTTAAAATCTGATACTGCTTGGAGATTGATAATGCTCTGGGAATTTTCTCCCCATAAAAAGTCTGCTCTAACATCTTTTAGGATCTGGTGAAAAATTCACCTATTTATCCAGGTCTTTCAAGTTTCAATGATGGAAAAATGCCTCTCCGTACCTTTTTAATGAATTGGTTTTATTTTTAGTCAATATTGTTACGCTATATATTGATTTAAGGTGTTTTAATTAAGTATTTGTACTCTTTTTTAAATTGTAAATCACTTTGATATGTTTCAGCATAGGAAGTAGAATGTAAAGCTACTTAATGAAGTCAATTAATTCAGGCAAATGTAGATTTTGTCCTGGGCCTTTTCCTATTCTTGGAGTGAATTTCAGCCAGGAAGGAAGACTTGAAGGACCAGGATGGACACAGATCATCCTGGAGAAAATCTATGCATGTGGTCCCTAAGCGCTGACCCCAGTTTGGTATCACATAATCAATTATTTTTGGCAATGCTATTCCTTCATCTCTGGTTTTCCCAGTTACAATGTATGGCTGTGAAAGTTGGACCATAAGATTCAAGATTCAAGATTTAATTTATTTGTATGCCGCCCTTCTCCGGGAGGGACTCAGGGCGGCGAACAACTCCAAAGGGGAAAGGGGATACAAACACAATACATGTAATTAAAATACACAAGAGTCATACAGCCATACAAGTCGAGAGGGGAGGGGAACTCATCAACCCCAGGCCTGCCGGCACAGCCAGGTTTTGACAGCTTTCCGGAAGGCCTGGAGAGGGGTGAGGGTCCGAATCTCCGCGGGGAGTTCATTCCAAAGGGCCGGAGCTGCAACAGAGAAGGCCCTCCCCCGGGTGGTAGCCAGATGGCATTGGCTGGTAGACGGAACCCGGAGGAGGCCGACCCTGAGTGCCAAAAAATGGAGGCCTTGGAATTATGGTGCTGGAGAAGACTCCTGCAAGTCCCTTGGACTGCAAGGCAATCAAACCAGTCAGTCCTAGAGGAGATCAACCTTGAGTGCCCTTTACAAGGCCAGATCCTGAAGAGGAAACTCAAATACTTTGGCCACCTAATGAGAAGGAAGGACTCACTGGAGAAGAGCCTAATTGCTGGGAAAGATTGAGGGCAAAAGAAGAAGGGGCCGACAGAGAATGAGGTGGCTGGATGGGATCACTGAAGCAGTAGTCGTAAGCTTAAATGGACTCCAGAGGATTGTAGAGGACAGGAAGGTCTGGAAGAACATTGTCCATGGGGATGCAATGGGTCGGACACGACTTCACAACTAACAACAACACAATTCCATCATCAATGGCGGCACTCCATCCTCCCAAAATTTTACTTTTGATTTTGGCTTAGTGTAAAAGGACTTGTAGCTATTTTCCCTCCTATAATTCAGTGCTTAATGTTGGAATCTCCCCATATTTAAAAAAAAGTCCAAGCTGGAATACATTCTCTATATTTCTATAGGCTAGATTTCAGGATCCCTCCCTCTTTCAGCTGTCTTTTTTGTGCCTAGAATTCTATCTTCTATATTTCTAATGGTACCCTCAATGGAGTAGTTATTGATCCATAGTGAAGCAACAGAAGATGGACTGTTGACCCAGATATATTGAGACGACACAAGGGAAATGCATACAAAGACTGCCACTGCAAATGTTCACGTGTTCGGGGAAATTCAGAGAATCTCATCAGGCAAGAAGGAAGATGATGGATGGAGTTACCACCCAACCCGTGACTTTCACCTCCAGTTGTCTCCGCTAACAAATTGCTTCCCTATTCAGTTCACTAGTTTCTTTCAGATGAGGCCCCTTTTGCAATACTTCTTTCCACAGACAGGGTCTTTACTTTAGTTAGCAAAAAATCTTCTTTTTTAGAACTTCCCAAGGGACCACACATTCTTCTGGCTCGAGAAAAGTTACTTTGACAAGTTTCAACTGTTTTATAACACATGTCTATACCAATGTCTGAAATTGTGCTGCCTATCTTCTGACCTAAGCATAGTACACAAAATTGTCTGCTACAATGTCCTGCCTGTCAATGACTACTTCAGCTTCAACTCAATATGTGAGCAAACAAGAGATACAAACTCAAGGTACAGTAAACTGCTCCAAACTCGATTGCAGAAAATATGACTTCAGCAACAGAGTGGGCAATGCCTGGAATATACTACCTGACTCTTTTGCTACACCCTCAAACCCCCAAAACTTTAACCTTAAAGTGTCTACCGTGGACCTCACCCCATTCCTAAGAGGTCTGTAAGGGGGTGTGCATAAGTGCACCAGTGTGCCTACCATCCCTGTCCTACTGTTCCCATTTATTTCTACTCATTTCCTTTGTTCATGTCCGTGTTTATACTTATACCTGCTTTCTTGTACATGTTTGACAAACCAAATAATATATATATTTTTTAGCAATTTCAAAATAGGTGGCAGTATCTACCATGGGCAATTAGAATGAGAGTCAAATGACAAAATATGCCTTCTGGCGGGTTGCATCCTTAAAGCACTTGTATTGCAATATTTCACAGAAGCATGTATTGTGCTGAGTTTGCATTTTGACAAAATCTTGATCTGATGCAAGTGCCCCTACCCCTAATCATATTACTAAAGATAATCAAATGCATCTAGTAAATCAATGGGTAGGAATAATAGTAGCAATAATTGTTCCAGAAGGCTAAATACAATTGTTTTGTTTTGAAAGCACCATGAAAATGGTAAGGAAGGAACAAAGAGCCCAAAAAGTGTGCAGCTAAGTGAGAAATTTCTTAGGTGAGCTTTGCCCCATGTTATGACTTTTCTTGCCATATTTGTTAAGTGAATCACTGCAGTTGAGAAATTAGTAACATAGTTGTTAAGCGAATCTGGCTTCCTCTTTAACATTGTTTGTCAGAAGTTTCCAAAAAAGGGATCGCATGACTCCCAGAAAATGCAACCGTCATAAATGTGATTTATGGGAATAATCAATTAGACAGATAGGCTACAGATAGTTCTCAACTTATAACCACAATTGAGCCCTACATTTCTGTTGCTAAGTGAGGCAGTTGTTAAGTGAATCACTGTTAAACTTTCTTAACACTGTTTTTGGGTGAAACATTGCAATTGTTAAGTTCGTAACATGGTTGTTAAGTGAATTGTCTTTCCCTTTGATTTTGTTTGTCAGAAGGTTGCAAAAGTTGATCATATGACACCAGGACACTGAAACCATGCTAAATATGAGTCCATTCAGGGGTGGGTTTCTGCCGGTGTTATTGCCAGTTCAGTGCATGTGCAATTTGCATGCGATTTGTGTGCAATTTGCATGCGATTTGTGTGTAATTTGCATGCGATTTGTGTGCAATTTGCATGCGATTTGTGTGCAATTTGCACACGTGCGCAGTTGCCTTTAAATAGGTCTGTGCATGCACAGAACATTTAAAATGTCAAAAACTGGGAACCGGTTCGAGGGCATGGTGAGCCTGCCGTCCCTACCGGTTCGGGGACCCAGTCGCCATTTCCGCTACTGGTTCGCTTGAACCAATGCGAACCGGTAGCAACCCACCTCTGAGTCAGTTGTCAAGCATCCAAATGTAAATCATGTGATCGTGGGGATGCTGCAATGGTAATAAGTTGAAAAACGGTCATAAGTCACTTTTTACAGTGCCATTGTAACTTCAAATGGTCACTAAATGAATCGTTGTAATTTGAGGACTAGCTATAATTATCTTCAATTTTAAATTGATTTTGTACTTCACCCAGAATCTTTTAGATAGGGGTAGTAGAAAAATGTTCAATAAATAAAACCAATATGCCAAAACATTGGTAGGAAGATTAGACTGCATAGCCAGTGCATGTTTTAGACAGATATCTCTTCTTAGAAGTAGCGTAGATCCAAAAATAGCCTCCTTGCTGCTGCCTTCAATGTAGCTTACGCTTGGAGGTACTCCTATTTATTTCCCATTAATCAAAGTCTTAAGTCAGAGTTCTAAATCAAGGATTGTCTCCCACCTGTGCTTCTCAGGCCTAGAACAATGTATATAGCAGGAAGGAGGGAACGTAGGAGAGAAGGAAGGGGGGAAGGAAGGAGAGAAGGAGAAAAGAAAGGAGGGAAGGAGGGAAGGAAGGAGGGAAGGAGAGAAGGAGGGAAGGGGAAGGAGGGAGGGAAGGAAGGGGAGTAGGAGAGAAGAAACGAGGGAAGGAAAGAGGGAGGGAGGGAAGAAGAAGTAGGACCGTTGTAAGATAAGATGGATCTATGGGATGATAAAAAAGCAATCTTCAAGTATATTGTCAACAGTAGGGAAAAATTGTTATAAATACATATTATTAATAACAGTTATGAGATCATATAATTGTGAATGTATATATGAAATTGATAAAATAAAATAAAATAAAATAATAATAATTAAAAAAATGTATATAGCAGGGGTGAAATCCAGCAGGTATTCACAGGTTCTGGAGAACAAGTAGCGGAAATTTTGAGTAGTTCAGAGAACCGGCAAATACCACCTCTGGCTGGCCCCAGAGTGGAGAGGGAATGGAGATTTTGCAGTATCCTTCCCCTGCCACACCCACCAAGTCACGCCCAAAGAACCGGTAGTAAAAAAAAAACGAATTTCATCACTGATGTATAGGTATATAAAGTGGCCCTCAACATTTCAAAGCTTCCGAAAGAGTTCATCAGCCGCAAATCACAACTAAATATCCAGGGAGTTACAAGGTACCATGTTGCACATATTATATTAATGAAGAAGTCCACCATCAATCAGTTTTACACAAACCAAAAGGCTTCACAGCATAGTAGAAGGCTTTGAAAAATATTTGCCTCTCCCCATACACAGGGGTGAAATTCAGCAGGCTCTGACAGGTTCTGGAGAACCGATAGTAGAAATTTTGAGTAGTTCGCAGAACCAGCAAATGCCACCTCTGGCTAGCCCCAGAGTGTGGTGGGAATGTAGATTTTGCAATATCCTTCCCCCCCAGGAGTGGGGAGGGAATGGGGATTTTGCAGTATCCTTCCCCAGGAGTGGGGAGGGAATGCGGATGTTGCAGTATCCTTCTCCTGCCATGTCCACCAGGCCACGCCCACAGAACCAGTAGTAAAAAAAATATAATGTCATCACTGCCCATAGACATTGCGAGAAACTTATGGCAAGTTTTCTATAACCAACAATCTGCAGAAGCTACTTCCCTGTTTTCAGGGACGTGCAGTCAGGGGGAGGCAGGGAAGGCAGAGCCTCACCACTGTCATCATGAAAAGAAAAAAAATGTAAAAGGAAAAAGGCAAAAGCTGAGATCAGGCTGAGCTAGTTGCTGCCAGAGTCACCGTGGATGACTCTGCTTAGTGCTTAACTGTTTAAAAAAGCCTCTAAAAAGTGTCCTCTACAGGAGGAAGCAAGAGAATGACATGCCTCATCTAGTCTGACTTTAGGCGTTTTATGATCACTCGAGCACAGTTAAGCAAGGGTTAAAAGCCTAAAAATTCCTGACGTAGGTGAGGCACGTCATTCTACTGCTTCCTCCTGTAGAGGGCGCTTTTTAGAGGCTTTTTTAAACAGTTAAACAGTCATCCACGATGACTCTGGCAGCAACTAGCTCAGCTTGACCTCAGCTCTTGCCTTTTTCCTTTTACATTTTTTTTCTTTTCATGATGACAGGCAAGAGCAGAGTTGAAATTCTCTCTGAAACAGCTGGAAAAGGTACGTGTGGGTCGGAGGGACTACATCCTCAAGTGTAGATCCCTCCCCAAGTGTAGTTTGATTGCAGGCAGGGCCACGTTGCCTTTTCAAACACACACACACACACACACACACACACACACACAGAGAGAGCTGGCTAAAACTATATAAGCCCAGCTTCACTGATTACAAGTTTGAAAAGGCAACGTGGCTCCGCCTGCAATCAAAGGCTCGGATCAGCTCCAATCCAACTTCTGTGTTTGTGTTTGTTTGAGAGAGAGTGAGTGAGAGAAGGAAGGAGATAGTCCAATCCAACTTCTCTGTGTGCATGTGTCTGTTTGAAAGAGGGGGGAGGGAGGGAGAGAGGGAGGAAGGAGGGGGAGGGAGGGAGAAGAAAAAGAATGAAGGAAACTTTTTCGCAAAGGAGAAAAACAAATGCTGTCACTTTAAATCGGAACTGAGCATGCCTGGCTGTGGAATTCTGGGAGTGGAAGTCCACAAGTCTAAAAAATGTTGAAATCCACCACTGTGTCAGTGCCTCCCCAGCCATAAACCTCACCTCACGTCACTGCCTGTTTTCCTATTCGGAAAAGCCATTTTTTTTTTAAATGAACCAGTGAATAGCTCGCTTCCAAATTGCAGGTAGCATAACTCCCTTCGTTCAACTATCACTGGCATATGAAAAAGTGAGTCATTGGAACCAGAAAAAAGCAGGGATGAATGTGAGATTAGGTAGACTTCCATTAATTGTTTCTCCTGTTAGACATTTCTCATGTCGACTGCCTTTGCTAATTATTTATCTGATTTTGACAATGGTTTTAAGGTCATGAATAGGGGTGGTATTCACTTACCTTCCCTACTGGTTTCGCAAATGTGAGCACGTGCACACTCGCTTTGCTTGCACGTGCCACATCTGAGCATGCGTTCCGCCTTCCGCGCATGCGCTCAGCCTTCCACATGTGCACTTTGGCTAAAAATGTGCCTAAATGGGATGGCACCCATGATTTCTGCCTCTGGTTCGGGTGAACCGGTCTGAACTGGCTGAATCCCACCTCTGGTCCTGAATTAATGTGAGATCACCTTTGTATGCAGAAAGAGCAGAGGCTAAAGTTTAACAAGACTCATCAGGGATGTTGAGGGTTATTTTTCTTTCCGTGAACACACTCAGTTTCTGATTGCTTGACCTACAAAATCTCTGTGTTTTTGCAGGAACAGATGTACTTGAGGGAGTAGCAAATGGTTAAGCATTTATATGATATCTTTTGTGACAGAAATGTGGTGGGGGGGGACCCTAATCACCAGCTCCCAGTGTACAATTGAGGTTGAGAGTTACTTCTAAATATGACCCATTTAGAATTGCAAAGTATGATCTCCCAAAAATAATTTTACTTGACACGCACCTGAAAATAAAAAACATACTCCTTAAAGGTTAGCGTCTTATGCCTAGCTACCCAGGAAGAAGGTTGATGCTTCAGGATTATTGCCGAGAAAATTTTTGCTGGCTATCTATATCTCTAGCTCAGGGGGGTCAAACTCAATTTCATTGAGGGCTGCATCAGGGTTGTGTTTGACCTGGTGAGGAGGGGGCATGGCCAGCTCAAATCACACATGTTGGGGCCCCTGTGGTGCCCTGAGCACTCTGCCAGCAAAAACAGGCTTCCGAGCGCCCTTTTCGACTGTAACGGGCTCCTGGAAACCCTTTGTTAGCAAAAATGGAGCTTGGGAATGACACCCACGGCCCTTATGAGCTCCATTTTCAGCTGCAATGGCCTCCTGCAACCGCAAACAGCCCTCCCAAGCTCCATTTTCACTGGCAGAGATACCACGGGCTGGTCCCTCACTGTTTCCAGGGTGGCCCCACGGGACAGATCTATGCATCACGCAGGCTGAATCTGGCCCCTGGGTCTTGAGTTTGACATCCTTCTAGCTCTATAGACTTCTGCAAATGTATAGTTAGTTAGATAGATAGATAGATAGATAGATAGATAGATAGATAGATAGATAGATAGATAGATAGATAGATAGATAGATAGATAGATGATAGATAGATGATAGATAGATAGATAGATAGATGATAGATAGATGATAGATAGATAGATAGATAGATAGATAGATAGATAGATAGATAGATAGATAGATAGATGATAGATAGATGATAGATAGATAGATAGATAGATAGATAGATAGACAGACAGACAGACAGACAGACAGACAGACAGACAGACAGACAGATCCATTTCATCATTATAATTTAGCCATCTTCTATCCACTGCAAGATGAAGGCCTCCTCCACATGTTTCAAACCTATACGGTCTTGAGCTTTCTACTTATCTATTTCCTTCTGTTTATCCATTTATCTATCTTTATTTGTTTGAACACTATATGACATTTTTATACCCCTTCACTGTTCAATGTTACATATCAATGTTTCTGAAAATAGGCAATACCTCCCCCTGGAGGGCCTTTGAATTATTCAGAGAGAGGTATTAGGCATTAAGAGGATTGGGGGGGGGGCAATAGATGGCAAGCGGGTGACAGGACAGGTGATTAGGATTAAAATAACAGAAGATTACGCATAATTTACCCAACAAATTTTATTGTGTAATTCACGTGTTTTGTGTGTGTGTGTGTGTGTGTGTGTGTGCGCGCTGTATATACAGTAATGAAAAATGTAACCCATTTGTTATCAGATATCCAGGAACTTTAACACCTAATGCAGTTTTTGTTCACTGAGGCCATAACTCCGGGATGGCGAACCTATGCCACAAGTGGTACGCGGAGCCATTTGTCAGGGCACACGAGGCTTTGCCCGGTCAGATGGACAATGCACATGCGCACACTGGCCAGTTGAGTTCAGCTTTTTTGCCCTCCCCAGGCTCCAGAAGCTTTGTAAAAGCCTGGGGAGAGCAAAAACAGCCCCTCCTGCTGCCCCACCCGGAGGCCCTCCGGAGGCTTCAGGAGCTTTCCTGAAGCCCCCGGAGTGCAAAAAAACGGCCCTATGGGCAAACCGGAAGTTCAGGAATGGACTTCCAGTTTGCTTGTAGGTTCAGTTTAAGCCTTTTGGAGGCTTCAGGGACCTTCAGGAGGCTTCCCTGAAGCCTCCGGAGGACTAAAAAGGGCCCTACGAGCAAACTGGAAGTCATTTGTATGGGTTTCTGTTTAGACTGGTTTAGACTGGTTTTCGGGCATTTTTGTTCACTTAAAGAGTCCTCACCAATGAGAAGTTGTTGTCTGATGGTGTTAAAGGTCTTATAGCAGGATGTAAGTTATTCTTAGTATTATTAATCTATTCACCACACCAACCTCTTTGGAAAATGTTTACTAAGCAGAAGGGAACCGAATCGATCAAGGTTTAAATAAAAGAATTTGGAGGGCTTTATTCGCATTTACCAGGTTTGAATGACTTTACATCTTCCAGACAGAGAGATAGGTGCACAAACAGAAAAGTATAATTTTGAGGGGAAACCATGCTAGGATTTTCCCTTTGATATAGAAGTCGGAAGGTTTTATTTTTGTATAGAAAAGCATTTGACCACAAAACCTGCATTGACAGTTAGTGGTACGTCCAGAGGTGGTATTTAGCAGGTTCTGACCAGTTCTGGAGAACTGGTAGCGGAAATTTTGAGTAGTTTGGAGAACCGATAAATGCCACCTCTGACTGGTCCCGCCCTCATCTATTCTCTGCCTCCCGATCAACTGGAGTGGGGAAGGAATGGAGATTTTGGAATATCCTTTCCCTGCCATGCCCACCAAGCCACCCCCACCAAGCCACCCCCACAGAAACGTAGATAGTAAAAAAAAATTGAATCCCATCACTGGGTAAGTTCCAGGTCTAGATTCCCATGCTACCCAGAAAGAAGACCCATTTGACAACACATAGGTGGGCCATCATTTTCTCTTATTCCCTACTAAGCAAGTCAGCTATTTCCTTTAACTCTCTATCAATACCATGGTTAATTTACAGGGCAATAAAAGTTAATTAATGCTGTAGTTACAAGCCCATTACAATGTAATTATTGTTTAATTGGATTATAACTTATGTAATTTTCAACAAAGTGCTTATTGCTTCTGTAGTAAAACAGAAGAAGATATTTACAAAGTGATTAATTGTCACTTTCCGCAAGCAGCCAGCGATGCTTAGAAGAGGCACAAATGCTCTGGTTTTTTAGTATTTTTATTCTTTCAGACAGTAAACCTCTTCCAGACATGTATGCAGTCTGTTCCTCCAGCTCAGAGAGCAAGGTTTTTTTTTTAATCCATTTCTATTAATGGATTGTGCCTTATGCTAACATATTGGTGTGCTCTCAGAAACCTTGATAGAGCATTTCCCTTGATAAGTCAAGCTGTTCACATAATTCGCTTTTAGAATCCTAAGAAGTTATTCAAACCGAATCCCAAATAGTTGAGCTCCTCTCAAATGGCTCAGAAAGCTGATGCATGTGTGGACTGTCGAAATAAATATCCATCTGGTTCAGTTCCAAACTGGGAGAAAGAAATGTGGAGGCTGATTGGAAAGAGGGTTTAATGCAAGGGTAAAATGCTACCGGTTTGGACCGGTTTGGACCGGCTCACTCCAACCTGTAGCATAGATGCCAGCTGTTCACCTGAACTGGTAGTAAAAAAAATGCTACCGGTTTGGGTGAACCAGTTTTTCCAACAATCAGCAGGGGTGGGTTTCAACCGGTTCGCGGCGGTCCCTGCGAACTGTTTGGTCGGCGAACCCGGAAGTAAGTAACTTCCGGGAACGGTGAAGGGCATGCCCATCCGCCCGTGGTCCTTACCCGGTTTTGACGAGTTCTGCGCTTCTACGCATGCGCAGGATGCATACAGCGCCTGCGCGATCCTCCAGGAGCAGCTGGAGCGTCACGCAGACGCTAGTACGCATGCATGCACCGCGTGCGTGCACGAGGACGCCGCCAGCCCCGTTCCAACCAAACTGGTTGGAACGGGGCGAGAAACCCACCCCTGACAATCAGCTATGCCATGTGTGGCACAATGGATTCCCCCCCCCCCCACTGTTCACTTACCTTACTGTTTGCTTACTCGCATGCCAGGTGCACTCAGTAGAAGGCTCCGCCCACCCACCCGGATGTCCATTTTGATGCTCTGTGCACGCGTTCACTTACATTGCTACCGAACCAGTAGCAAATGTAAGTGGATTTCACCCCTAGTTTAATGGTGAACGAAACCACCAAGCACATGGTCCTGGTGCAGCTGAACACATGGAATTGTGCACATGGAGTGCACATTTGCATCTAAAATTGTTTGCACATGCACAAAATGTTAAAAAGGGAAAAAACACATTTCTGCATACACAGAACCAAAAATCAAGATGACGCTGCCCTAGGAGAACCAGTTTGAGGGCATGGCAGGCCTGGGTTGCTACTGGTTTTAGCGACCCAGGCTGCCAATTTACTACCTACTTGGCCAAACCGGTCCGAATCGGTAGGAACCCACCTCTGCATCCTACCGGTTTAACAACCGGTTCGGTGATCGCATGCTTCATGCATGTTCTGGGCACGAGTGCACAATTATGAGAACACTTCTCTTCCACATTACTGCTGGGGAAGAAAACAGCTGAGGCATGGCAGTCCGCTCTGAAACACGACTCAATTGAGAAGATAAAGGTCAGAAAAGTGCAGGGGCTGGCGGGTGGGCCCACTTCATCATTGGAGTGAACAGGTTCGCTCCCAGCTGATCATCGGACCTACTGGTTCATCCGAACCGATCTGAACTGGTAGAATCCCACTTCTGCTTTGGGCCAGTCACTCTTTCCAAGAAGAAGACAAGGGCAAATCATTTCTGAAATCTTGCCACTCAAATTTGCTTGAAGTAATCCAGACTCAGGCCTGGAAATCACCTTACAGTCAATACTGACTGGAAGACACAACGTGAAGTTGATATCTCATTTATAGCCTCAAGTGTTTTATTTTCTCACTTATTGTATGTTTCTTGCGTCTTAAGATTCCCCATGCAACAGAATCCCCTAAGGAAATTTCCTTTCCGACGCCATCTGTGGTTTCTGCTGTATGTTTATTTCCTCAGACCACCCTTCAGGCCTTCCGCGCAGCCCTCAAGAGCTGGCTATCCCGTCAGGCCTGGGGGTAAAGATTATAATTCGCCCCCACCCGAATGCTGAATGAATGTTGTTTATTCTTTTAATTACGTGTTATGTTATATGTTATTGTATGTATCCCCTCCCATATAAGTTGTTAGCCGCCCTGAGTCCCCTCAGGGAAAAGGGCGGCCTATAAATAAACTTATTCTAATTCTAATTCTAATTCTCTAACAGTGGCTGTTTTTTATATACAACCATTTAAAGGTAAAAAAATTGACTCTTAAACTTCTGTGTTTCCCAATAGATTGTTTTTCAATAAAGCTTTATTTCAGTTAACGTTTGTGAGATCAGGGTAACTTCTAAGGGAGAAAGGCTGAGTTTATTAATTAGGTGCCTCAACATTCCAAAGCCATGAAGTCATGCTGTATAATTTATTTCAGCTTTTTAGGTTTTTTTATGTTTTATTTACCAATAAGGCATACAAACTGTGGTATCTCAATCCATTTCATAGACTGGAATTAAAGAGGAAAATGCTAGTTAATGTCATCCCCCCCAATAGACATGTCTGTCTTCAATTATAACTGCAACTGTGCTGTATGTCCCTTTGGTTCATTTCTTATACAGGTAGTGCTTGACTTATGAACGCGCCCCCCCCCCCCCAAATGTATGTTGCTAAATGAGAAATTTATTAAGTGGGTTTTCCCCCACTTTACAACTTTTCTTGCCAAAGTTCTTAAGTGAATCACTGCAATTGTTAAGTTAGTCACATGGTTATTACATGAATCTGGATTCCCTGTTGAATTTGCTGGTCAGAAGGTCACAAAAGATGATCACATAATCTTGGGGACACTACAACCATCATAAATATGAACCAGTTGCCCAGCATCCATATGTAAATCAGGTGACCATGGGAGTGCTGCAAAGTGGTCTTTACATTATTTTCCCACTCGATGTCAGGTTTGATCATACCATCTCCTCCTCCTCTGTTAGTATTCTCGTCTGTTGTTGTTGTTGTTGTTGTTAGTCACGAAGTCATGTTCGACCCATCGTGACTCCATAAACATTGCTCCAGGCCTTTCTGTCCTCTGGAATGCATTTAAGCTCATGCCTACTGCTTCAATGACTCCATCCAGCCACCTCATTCTCTGTCATCCCCTTCTTTTGCCCTCAATCGTTCCCAGCTTTAGGCTCTTCTTCAGTGAGTCCTTCCTTCTCATTAGCTGGCCAAAGTATTTGAGTTTCTTCTTCAGGATCTGGCTTTGTAAAGAGCAGTCAGGGTTGATCTCCTCTAGGACTGACCGGTTCGATTGCCTTGTAGTCCAAGAGACTCGCAGGAGTCTTCTCCAGCACCTTAGTTCAAAGGCCTCAATTATTTGGTGCTCAGCCTTCCTTATGGTCCAACTTTCACACCATATATTGCAACTGGGAAAACCATAACCATTCTCTTCTTTTAGTTGAAGTCAAATCAGTTACAAGTATTTTAACTGAGTTAAGAACATTTTTTGAGACATTCAAAATGTCTGTAGTTCCTAAAGTTTTATTCCGATATCTGGTACTGCTCAATTTTTCATTCCTGATGGAATATTTTGCTACATCAGGGTCCCTTGAATGAAAAAAAAAACCACTGAAGGGGAAAAGAACATAGTGTAGTCTTCTTTTAACCGCAGCTCCAAAAAAATTCCAACCGACAAAAAAAAGCAGAGAAATCTGAAAGTTACAGTTCCAGAACTTTTTTTTGTGTATGACTCTTATTAAAACTTTTAAACAAGGAGATAACTAACACACACTAATATAAGGTAAAGAATATAGAAAAAAAGAAAAAAGCAAGAAAAAGTAACTGCACAGAAATAATAAAAGTTGAAAAAATAGAAAAGTTAAAAAGATGTAAAAGAGGGTTCTCATATTTTTTTTCACAGCAGTTATACATATATTTTAATTTCTCTTTCTCTCCAAAATTACATCATATTGCTCTTCTTTCTATAATCTGTCTCAAGCACAGCAAAACAGGAGTCTAGGCAGATCAAATGAATATACGTTAATATACGTGAATATATGTTAATGCTCTCAATATGAATCTGAAATACTACTACTTTCTTACAAAGAAAACTTACAATGAAAAGTTTTATAGATGCCATTTACCAGGGGTGGGCTTCAAAAATTTCAGCAACGGATTCTCTGCCTAGTTGCTAGGTGGGTGTGGCCATGGTGGGCGTGGCTTAGTCAGCCTCCTGCACCATGGAAGGGGGCGGGGCATTTTCACCTTCTCCAGGCGTTGGAGGCTTTCCTCGAGCCTCTGGGAGGACAAAAGACCCTCTGGAAGCAGGAAATAGGCCCATTTCCAGCCTTCCAGAACTTCCTGGAGGCCCATTTCCCCTCTTCCCAAGCCTCTGCATGGGCCCTGCACTTACCTCACAACCAAAACTGGCTGCGTGGAGACTCCTGGGAGGGCCGGGGTGGGAGGGGAGGGACAGGGTGGGTGGGGCCAGCCAAGAATGGGATTTGGAGGTTCTCCGAACCTGGGAAAACCAGTAGCAGCCCACACCTGGCATTTACCACCTGCCAGGCTGGCCAAAATGTTCAAAAACATGTCTAGTAAATGTTGGAAATGTAACTAAGTATCTGGTACATATTACCATCTATGGTGGACTTGTGCTACAGCAAAAAAAATATTGGGCAAAAATACACATGTGGCTAGATTAGAAAAGATGTCAGGAAAAGATCTTAAACCTGAACTAAAACTTAATAACTTGTATATTTAATATTGCATGTATTAACAGCAGCGAGGATTGTATTTGCCCAGCATTGGAAAAATGAAGAAATACCACTAGATCAAGAGCTAATTAAGAAGATATGGGACTGTGCAGAAATGGACAAACTTACATTGAAGATTAAACAGAAAGAAGATACAAAATATTATCAAACATGGAATTTTTTTTTCTCAATGGCTGGAAAAAAAGGGGTAGAGATTAGGAATATAATTTGCATTGTTAAACAAACAAATTAACCCAGACACACAATGTGTCAGGTTTCTGAAAGTTGCCCTAATTAATTCATTACCCTCGAGCCAAGTTTCAAAAGAAATCCAGTCATTTATTAGGAGCACCATTTTGGCAATACTGCTTTGCAGTCAGATCTGAGCCTCATTTGAATTATAGCTGATCTTTACCCCTGTTCCTTCCCTCCCTTCAGTCTGTGTCATAAATCACATTCCCCAATGAGGTGCACCCTCTCAAGCCTGCTGTAGTAATCTGAAATCCGACTCTAGCCAAAAGTATGTGTGGAATGCGGTCCCCCCCCCCACTTTCCTCACCATGGCAACTTTATGAGTTGACATGATGTTTATTAAGCACTAATTAAATGTAATAGTAGAAAATTAATGAAACTTTATTTTAAAAAATCTGAACTACTAATAGTCAAAGCAAATTGGGGGTAGATAAAATTCAAGGTGGACTGGATGTAGATCTTTTGTGGGGGTACAATGATGCACGTGAGCCCTCTCTCAGGCTCAACCTGGTCATTTCCTACATCATGTCTAATCACCAAAACCATAAATCACAAGTTTGAGCTTTTTTTTTAATTTTTATGCCAAAAGTCCATAAGAGGCTTTTAGTGACCAATAGATATAGATATTATATTTTCTCTAATCAGAAAAACAGCCCCAACACTTCAAGGTTGCCATATTGAGGAAGGAAAACAGCAAACTGCTTCTAATGTCAGAAAACCTATGACTTCACCAAGGCAATCTCTGCTCTTAAAGTGATAGCTCAGTCCCACCCTATTTCATGCATTACATTTATGTGTGCAGTCCTGCATGTATTTTTTTATGAACCTTTTCCCCAACTAGTGACTGATAGCAACTTCTCGGGTCAGTCAGCCCATCTTGAGTTAAATTTGTCCTCATTACTCTTTTAACAGCACCAAAGATGCCTTCTGGAATACCCTGCCAGCCCCTAATGAGGATCTTGCCATTAGTGAGTGATTTCTTCATGAGAATATCCTCCATATTAGCATGTCATTTTAGCATGGAACCTATTAAAATCAATACATTTAACTGCATCCAGATTAAACTTTAAAATGAAATTCCATATTGGTCTAAACATTCTTCATTTTTTAAAAACAAACTTTATTTACCGAATTGATTTGGTTTACCTGGAAAGTAAGTTGAGGGATGCATTGGGAGCAATCTTTGAAAACATGCCCAATCCTTGACAGCACCATTCATAGTCACACGCCCAAAAAGTTGTGCATCCAAACTTTAAATGACCCTCATTTATTTTAAGCTAGCAATAGCAATAGCAGTTGGACTTACATACCGCTTCATAGGGCTTTCAGCCCTCTCTAACCGTTTACAGAGTCAGCATATTGCCCCCAACAACAATCCGGGTCTTCATTTTACCCACCTCGGAAGGATGGAAGGCTGAGTCAACCCTGAGCCGGTGAGATTTGAACAGCCGAACTGCAGAACTGCAGTCAGGTGAAGTAGCCTGCAGTGCTGCATTTAACCACTGCGCCACCTCGGCTCTTACATGTCAGTATCACATATTCAGACATGAAATTCTATAGGAATACTCAAAGTCCAACTACTGTATGGCAGGGGTGTCAAACTCGATTTCATTGAGGGCCACATCAGGGTTGTGTTTGACCTCAGTCGGCTGGGGTCGGCATGGCCAGCTCGACATCACTCATGTCGGGGGCATCTGTGGTGGCCCAAGCGCTCTGCCAGCAAAAACGGGCTCCTGAGCTCTGTTTTCGGCTGTGACGGCCTCCTGCAATCCTTTGTCAGTGAAAACGGAACTCTGGAGGGCCAACTGTGGCCCTAATGAGTTCCGTTTTCAGCTGTGATGGCCTCCTGCAACACTTAGCCAGTGAAAGTGGAGATCAGGAGGGCTGTCTGTGTCCCTTGCAAGCTCTGTTTTTGCTGGCAGAGGTACCATGGGCCACTCCTTTGCTGTTTCCAGGGCAGCCCTGCAGGCCAGATCTTCATACTCCACAGGCCGAATCTGGCCCGCGGGCCTTGAGTTTGACACCCCTGCTGTATGGCTTTGCATAGAAAATTACCTTGGTTATTCCTGGGTAATTCACAAATAGTTCACTCTAGAAGAGCCCATTTTTTATTATTTTCCCAACTTCAGGAATTTGTAGTTCTGATAAAACATCCTGATAAAACAGAAATATCACTAGTAATTTATTGTCTCGACTACCCATTATAATAAAGGAAGCACACTGGACAGTAGTTATGACAGCAATTTTAATCACATATATTTCGCTACATGATGTGGTCATTCACTGAAGAGGTTTTCGAAGAGAACTAAATTTATGGGACATAAGTCTATCAATGGCTGTTCCTAGGCATAATAGCTACATATTGCTTCCAGCATTAGAGGCAATAAATTTCAGAGTACCAGTTTTTAGGAGCAAAAAATATGATTTCTGTTTTCATATCCAGTTTGAGGACTTCCAAAGGCTTCTGGTTGCTCTTAGTGGAAACAATATGTGAAGAACTAAATAGACTTTTGGTTTGGCATCAAAGGACTCTGAAATTTTACTGATCTCATAGAAGTTAGGATTCTCCCTACAAAGGGATTTCAGAGATCAATAGACTTGAAGACACATCTTTGATAATATCCGGCATACAGTTACTGATATTTTCCTTCATGGGAAAGCTCAGGCTATGTTGTAGAGGACATGATTACTACCCCAAAAGGCATAATCAGCACCATACATGATCTTCTGAAGATACGTTATGGACCAGGGGTGTCAAACTCAATTTCCTTGAGGGCCACATGAAGGCTGTGGTTGATCTTGAGGGTCTGGGCAGGCATGGCTGACTGGGTGGGCTGGTTGACACCAATCCCCAAACTGCTGGCATCTTTCCTCTTCACATTGGGTAGACCAGGCTGGAGCCAAGCTGACCTGATCTTTCAACTTTGCACTGGGTAGACTGGGCTGAAGCTACGTTGGCTTCAGGGATGGTTCCAGCTGTCACTACTGCTGGTTCGCTCAGGGACACACCACGCATGCGCACACTTGATGCACACTGCACGTGCATGCGCAGTACAACAAAAATTGCTCTGCGCATGTACAGAGGGTACAAAACATATGGTGGCCCCTACAGCACCACTGAGAGAAGCAATTCAGGGGCATGGCAGGTCTGGGTCACTGCCAGTTCCAGCGACCCAGGCTGCCAAGCTACTACCGGTTTGGCCAAACCAGGCCAAATTGGTAGGAACCCACCACTGGTTGGCTTGATCTTTCCTCTTCCCAGTGGGTAGACAACGTTGAAGCTATGCTTGCCTGATCTTTTTTCTTCACATTGGGTAGACCAGGATGGCCCCGCAGGCCAGATCCGACCACATCGCAGACTGGATCCAGCCACAGGACTTGATACCCCTGCTACAGACTATCTACCGTATTTTTGGAGTATAAGACGCACCAAGGTTTTGAAGAGGCAAATTAAAAAAAAACTTTTTGCACTCTGCAAACCTTCCCAAAACCAGTTCTTTTTCAAAATGAGGGCATGTATAGCCTTTAGGAGGTTGTAGTGTGCTCCTAGGGGGTGGGGGTGGGGCAAAAATGAGCATAAAATGGCCACTTTTTCATGAAAACAGGGCCAAAAAAGGGTATGGACAGCCTTTAGGAGGCTTATAGGGTGTTCCTGGGGGCAAAATTGAGCAAAAAATGGCCCATTTTTGCTCATTTCTGCCCTCCCCAGCCCCCAGGAGCTTTCTGAAAGCCTTCTAAAAGCTATGCACAGCCATTTTGGTGAACGGGCAGGGTTTCAGGAGGCCAACAATGCTCTATTCAGTGTATAAGATGCACCCAGATTTTCAGCCTCTTTTTTGAGGGAAAAGGGTGCATTTTATACTCCAAAAAATACAGTAGTTATAACCCACTGACTCCCCAGTTATTTCAACCAAAATTCTGCAAAGGTCACTGATACTTTGTTGAAGATGTGATTGGTTCCTTCACTGAGAATCAGCGTAGCAGGTTCCTTGGATTGAAACATTTTCAAACTTCTCCCCTGCGAGCTAACTTTTATGAGAACAAAAAATAAATCAGTGGATGAAGTAATTAGGCAATAGCTGAGTCATCCTTTAGGGTGAATCACCATGGCAGGAAAGGGTCAAAGTTAAACTCACATGAGTTCATTCTAACAAAGGTTCTTAGCGTGAGATCTAGCCAGAGCAAGGCAATAGCTTGTGTTTTGTTTATCCATGAATCAAGTTTTTGACAGTATTAAAGAGTGACCTTAGCAGAAAATATGAATTCATTGAACACATCACCAACCTGCACACTCAGTAAGAAAAGAAGCACAGTGTTCATTAAGTGATTTGTTATTGTCCATTAAATCAAAAGTGCCAAATATAAGAACAAGGGACATTCTCCGTCCCTTTTGGAATCCCAGTGAACACTGCATGAGACCACATGAATTATCAAATCAACTTCAGAGGCGGGAGTTTCCATGCCCTTAATAGACACAAAGGTTGACTCAATTCCTGGCTGTTATTGTCTGTCACAGCACAATATCTGCATGCTTAAAGCAACGCTGTGGTTTATCTTAACCATGGATTATTGACTGAGTCATAACAGTCTGTTTCATTCAATGCACTAACTATGAACTGTGGCTTACAGACAATAATGTTTTGGTTTATTTTACTTTGTTGTTTTTATTATAGTATTTTAATAGGCTTCCGGAGCTCCTAAAATGCCTTGAAAATTGTCCAAGTGGCCAAGTATTGATGGGAGTTGATGGTCCAAGGCTACTAGAAAGTGTTGTGTTGTCTGCTGATCAAGTGAAGCATATTAGTGTCTTTTCATTTGTGTTAATTTACTGCATTTACAACATAATATGTACTTTAGGAAAATATGTATTTATATGACCTCCCATCATATCAGTGGTGGGATTATTTTTTTACCACCGGTTCTGTGGGCGTGGCTTGGTGGGTGTGGCTTGGCAGGCATGGCAGGGAAGGATATTGTAAAATCTCTATTCCCTCCCCCCTCTAGGGAAAGGTTACTGCAAAGTCCCCATTTTCTCCCAATCAGCTGGGACTCGGGAGGCAGAGAATAGATGGGGGCGGGGCCAATCAGAGGTTATATTTATCGGTTCTCCGAACTACTCAAAATTTCTGCTACCGGTTCTCCGGAACTGTTCAGAACCTGCTGAATATCACCTCTGGGTCATATGTGCCATAACCCTCCATCCTCATCCTCATTCAAAGTTGGCAGACAAGACCCTCCTAGTTCATCTCACATTCCAATGAAAAGCCCACCAAATGGTTCTCACCAGTCCAGATCTTTTCATTCAGTGTGATGACCTGGGACGTGGCATGAAGACAACACAGCCAGAGAACTGGTATGAGTCCCTTTATTGGCACCAATTTTGCCCCCAATATCCCTTTTACTCTCCAGCCTGGCGAAAAGCTCTTCCACAAACCTGCAGATACTCCAGTTCAAACACTGTAAGCAGACTGATTGCAATCAATCACTCCAGCGGGGCATGATAATGAGTCCCACAAGTGAGGAATGATTCCAGCAAGACAAGATAAGCACACAAAATGATGGAAATAATTCAAACAGTCCCGAGGAATGCCAGGAATGTCAGGAATACAACTCTCAACACTATAGGAATTCAGTGTTTGTTCCCGACAAACGCCCCTCCCAACTGCCTCTCCTTTGTAAGTCGAGGACTACCCCAGAGGTGGGTTGCTGCCAGTTCAGCCCGGTTCGGCTGAACAGGTAGTGGAATTCAGGCCTGGGTCTCAGAACCAGCAGCGACCCAGGCCTACCACAGCCACGAGCTGGTTCTCTTGCTGCTGCTTGGGCACCACCATTTTGGATTTTAGTGACTGTGCATTCACAGTTCACCGTAAATTGTTCTGTACATACGCATTGAACAGCGTGGGTGGCATACTGGTAGTAAAACCGGCATCAACCAACCCTTGGACTACCCGTATGCTGAATAAGTTCTGTCTCTGCATTTGTTCCAAGTTCTCCACAGAAATGGATAAAACCACCCGTTTTCACTTTGCAAAAACTACATTAAATCCACGAGGAATGAGAAAGCAAAGAGGACGAAAAGAGGGCAGCAGAAGAGTAACCGTGGCAAACGTTTTCATGCCCAAATGCTTGCTTATGTATGTGACAATCGTTGCTTCTCCTTTATTTTCCCCACTAGCAGTCCTACAGGCTAGGATGTGAAATGTTTGCCTCTGGGGACGGAAGCCTGTTATTGTTGCTGGTTGTGTAGAATTGTGGGAAGATGGAACTCCATTAAGGGTGTTATAGACAGGAGTGTACCCAAGATGACTTCACACTGGATAAATGGATTTAATAGTTCGGCAGGAATGGGTTGAGGACTGCTAATGGAAACAAGGAAACAGCCGTTCCAATCACGAGGAAGCAATAAAGACTATTTGTAGAATACCTTACAGAGTTGATGCATCTAAGATTGTCATCATTTTCTGCTATGGCACATCATGCTGCAGCATGGTGCATAGCAGATAATTTTCTATTGGACAGGTACAGAAGCCAGAGAGCAGCAAACCTGGAAGGTTCAATCCATTGCTTTGGTTATCTTCCATTATAGATGCATAATCGGGAGGACAGCATCATTTGGCATCAGTCAGAACAGAGGAACAAGAGACAAAAGAAAAATCCACTTTCAGGACAAGAAACATCCACCAATTATACTGTGGCATTAGAAAGAGGGTTTTTTTTAAAAAAAAAAAAATTGGCTTATGTTTCTATGTGCATCCAGTTAAATAGCATCCAGTTTTGCTCATCACAATATAAAAAAGATGTTGAAACTCTGGAAAGACCACAGAGAAGAGAACCTACAGCAGGATTGGCAAACCTTTTTGGCTCTGAGTTCCCCGGAGTGCATGCGTGCACCAGAAAGCTCAGTTTCCAGTTTCTGGCATGCGCATAAATGCTGGTCACCTGGTCTTCCCATTTCTGGCTCACATGCGCACATGAAGACCAGCTGGCTGGCGTGCATGCATGCCAGGGAGCTGCTCTCCCAGTTTCTAGCACTCCATGCGTGCCAAGACCAGCTGACAGGTGCGCATGTGCACATCGGAAGCTGGAAGAGCAACGGGCAATGGCTGGTGTGCCTGGAGAGATGGCTTTGCGTGCCACTTCCAGCACACGTGCCATAAGTTCACCATCACAGCCCTAGAGAATAAAACAAATGAAAAATGGTTGCAGGAATTGGATACGTCTAATCTAGTAAAAGGAATGACTAGGGGTGACATGATAATGTTCCAATATTTGAGGGGCTGCCACAAAGGAAGTTTCTTCCAACTCTGTTATTCTGTCTCTCTCTGTCTCTCTCTCTCTGTCTCTCTCTGTCTCTCTGTCTCTCTCTCTGTCTGTGTCTCTCTCTGTCTCTGTCTCTCTCTCTCTCTGTCTCTCTCTCTCTGTCTCTCTCTCTGTCTCTCTCACTCTCTCTCTGTCTGTCTGTCTCTCTCTCTCTCCCTCCCTCCCTCCCTCCCTCCCTCCCTCTCTCTCTCTCTCATGCAACACACAGAAGTGTCCGGGCAAGTGGGCCAGTTCAGCCACACTGCATTGAACTGGGAGCAACCCACCTCTGGTTAGATTACAGTATTGAATGCTAACTCTGTCCATAGCCTTGAGTTCAATTTTCATTAGATCAATAGCACTTAGCAATAGAACATAGACTTATATACTGCTTTACAGTGCTTTACAACCCTCTCAATCTATTGCCCCCAACAGTGTGGGTCCTTATTTTACCGACCTCGGAAGATAGAAAGCTGAGTCAAGTTTGAGCCTGGTGAGATTCAAACTGCCAAATTGCAGGCCAAATGGCAGGAAGCAGAAGTAGCCTGCAGTATTGCACTCTAAACACTGGGTCACCATGGCTCAGTCTTTCATCTTTCTGAGATCGGTAAAATGAGGACCCAGATTGTTGGGGGAAATATGAAAATAATCCTTCTACCTTGTAAATGGCCCAGAGGGTGCTGTAAAATGCTATGGGGCAATATAAAAGCCTAAATGCTATTGCTGTTAAACATACACATATATGCAAGCAATAGATCAGCAACAGAACCACCTCGAGATCCCACCAGTCCCCCTAAGCCCCCAAGAATGAAGATTATATCAAGATGGACATAAGGGAATTGGGTGCATCAAGAGCGGAAAACATGTAGGTGGGATGTTCACTTTTACCTGTTTAACCTAATAAATAGATTTCCTTCCTTCCTCCACCCTCTTCTGTATAATCCAGAATTATTAATTTACTCAGCTAAGAACGAATGAACAAAAAACTGCAACTCTCAGCCATAGGTTGCGTTTCTAGGCCACAGATTGAGGGAGATGCTGGTTATGTCATTTAAAATGAGTCAGATGCAGGGGTGGGCTGCTACGGGTTTGCCCGGGGTCGGGAGAACCCATAGCTAACATTTTAACTGGTTCAGCGAACCTCCGGACCCCACCCCTAGCTGGCCTCTCCCACCCTACCCTGCCTCTCGCATGCCACCCTGCCCCTCCCAGGAGTCTCCACATCAGAGGTGGGTTACTTTCAGTTCAGACTGGTTCAGCCGTGTAAGTAGTAACTCGGCTGGTCAGGCCCCCAAACCAGTTCTATCAGCAATTCTGTAGGCGCTGCCATCTTGAAGCCGAGGTGGCGCAGTGGTTAAATGCAGCACTGCAGGCTACTTCAGCTGACTGCAGTTCTGCAGTTCGGCTGTTCAAATCTCACCGGCTCAGGGTTGACTCAGCCTTCCATCCTTCCGAGGTGAGTAAAAATGAGGACCCGGATTGTTGGGGGCGATATGCTGACTCTGTAAACCGCTTAGAGAGGGCTGAAAGCCCTATGAAGTGGTATATAAGTCTAACTGCTATTGCTAACTGCTATCTTGTTTTTTGTTTCTGCACATGCACAGAAGCAATTTTTTTACTACTGCACATCAAGTGCATTCATGAAGCACTTCCTTGAGTGAACCAGCAGTAACAGAAGCTCCACACGACCCATTTTGGATGCAAAGTAAGTGCAGGGCCCTTGTGGAGGCTTGGAGAGGGGGGAAAACACACCTCCTGGAAGTTCCAGAAGCCTCCGGAGCCCAGGAGAGGCAGTTTTCACCCTCCCGGAGGCTCAAGTAAGCCCCTAGAGCCTGGGGAGGGGGAAATGCCTCCCCCCCCCCGCCGTGCAGGAGCCAACTAAGCCACTCCTACCATGGCCACAGCCACCCAGCAACCAGGCAGAGAACCCGTTGCTGAAATTTTTGAAGCCTACCCCGGTCAGATGGCTATGCAACTTTCTTTCACATTTATATTAAACGACATGCCAAAAGAGGAAAATTATATATAACTACAATGCTTGTAATGATATACCTACAGCAACATCTTAAGCAGAAAGGCCATTCCGCTTTCCTCTCTTTAGCTCTCATCTCAATACATTTGCATGCACACTTTTAGACCAATACAAATCTTTGAGTACTCCAGATAAATATGAGAGTTTGCAAGTGAATCATCTAAAGGCCTGCCCAGGGCTAGGTGACATTGTTAATGGAGAGATGTCATTAGCTATGGTGATAGCAACTGCATAGTTACAGCCTTTTAGAGCACTCCAGCTCTCGAGATAGAGGAGACACTTTCTATGTATGATGGCGTTCTTCACAACTTCTGAATAGACACTTGGTTCTCCAACTCATAATAACAGAGTTGGAAGGAATCTTGGAGGTCTTGTAGTCCAACCCCCTGTTTAGGCAGGAAACCCTACACCATTTCAGACAAATGGTTGTCCAATCTCTTAAAAACTGCCAGTGTTGGAGCATCCACAACTTCTGGAGGCAAATTGTTCCACTGATTAATTGTTTTAGCTGTCAGGAAATTTTTCCTTAGTTCTAGTTTGCTTCTCTCCTTGATTAATTTCCACCCATTGCTTCTTGTCCTGCCTTCAGGTGCTTTTTGGAGCAGGGGTCCTTTGTGACAGCCCCTGAGATATTGGAACATTGCTATCATGTCTCCTCTAGTCCTTCTTTTCATTAAACTAGACATACCCAGTTCCTGCAACCTTTCTTCATATGTTTTAGCCTCCAGTCCCCTAATTATCTTTGTTGCTCTTCTCTGCACTCTTCAAAAGATGTTGAAACTCTTTCATCTTTTTTACATCGTGGCAACCAAACTGGATGCCATACTCTAAGTGTGGTCTTACCAAGGAATTATAAAAGGGTGTTAACACTTCATGTGATCTTGATTTTATCCCTCTGTTAATGCAGCCTGGAACTGTGTCCTCCCAGGGGCCTACATCCCCTTTGAATGGTCATTAAACTAATAGTTGCAAATCAGTACTTTCTGTAGGGACATTAGGGTACCACAAATATAAATATTCTTAGACCAGTTGATTTCTGTAGTCCACTTAACAGTATATTGCACATTGGCCACAGGCTCTCAGAAATAGTCCTTACATAATTGATTTATTTACCTCATGAAAGTGTCTGCATCCATCTCTACGTTACACCCTTCAAGCATGCTGCACCATCAGATTAATGCTTTAAGCATTTGTGTGTAGCATCAGAGTTGGGTTTTTTTTTTAACATTCCATAATTTTTTTCCCCTTCAGAAAACAAATTTATTAAAGGGATCTTTCAGACAGCTTAAATTAAATAATGTGGCATTAACAAATAAAGTTTTATATCTCGGGATGCCACAAGAAAGAAATTGCTGCAATATAAATAGCTATTTAATGCTATAACAGAAGGGGAGAAAGTCCATTTTTCTTTAGCTCCTGACAGCCATTTGTTATCTCTCCCCCTAGCCCACCCCCAGCGTCCACATTGCAAATCAGCCGGCAACCCTAGAGCAGAAATATCACAAATGTAAAGCAAGGGAATGTCATCTGTTCTCTGAGATATGGGATAATGCGTTTCGCAAGCAAACAACTATTCCCGTTCTTCCATTATGAACACACACACACACACACACACACACACACACACACACACACCCCGATTTGTCATGCCTATTTCAGAGAACTAAACCAAGATGGTTTTGATCCAACAAGACATGTGTTGTGGCCCGCCAGCGGCCAGCAAAGCTAGCAGCAGAGTCGGACAATGAGGAGGTTGGGGAGGGACAAGGGCTAGTCTGGAGGCTGGGGAAGGCTCAGATGAGGGCTCTGCATCAGAGGCAGAGGTGGGACCAAGGCCGTCTGGCAATTCTCAGCTGCCTTTGGAACTAGATAGCAGTGAGACAGAGGAACAGCTGGAGCCTATTCCCAGTGTGTGCATGTGTAGAGTTGCCAGAAGAAAAGAACAGCTAAGAAATCAGGGTTGACTTGGAAATAAAGCCGCAGGTGGATGGTGATGGGCTTTTGTAGGAAACAATTTGTTCATTTGTTTGTTTGTTTGTATAGAGACTCTATGCCAAGTCTTTCCTTGCACAGCACTGCATTTGGAAAATATTTACATGGCGGCTTTCCAAGCCTGATAAGGTCTGTGGTCCTAACTTCACCTTTGAAAGACTGTTTACCAGGCCTTTGCTGAATGTGAATGAGAGGAATTCACATTCATTTAATAAAAGGGGTTTTGTTGGGACCAGAAGCTTCACGCTTTTTGGGGAAACCTAGGTCAGAACAACATAGACATCACATGGTGCTAAAAAAATCATTCAAAGATACAGTTACTATGAATTCTATACATATTAGAAGCTTGATCTGCTCAGTTCTTTTTGATCAATATCTATTGCTTCTAAGTCCAGGGGTGTCCAAACATGATAATTTTAACCCTTGTGCACTTCAACTCCCAGAATTCTTCAGCCAGCCATGCTTTGGGAGTGAAGTCCACAAACCTCAAAGTCTCCAAGTTGGACATCATTATTCTAGTTAAAAGCAGCTTTCTTCTGTGCCTCTCCCCTAGTTTGCATCTTTCTGACAGATGATTCCATCTCGCACCTCTGCTCTTCTAGCCTTCTCCATTATCTTGAGTCTGAACTCTTGTTTCTTTGGATTCTGCTCCATCAACCTCACAATCTTGGCTCTTCCACCTATCTGTTCTGTTGTAAGGTCTCCATTAGCTTTTTGGCTTCAACTTAATGGGCATTAATGGTGCATTTAAATAAGAACATTTTTGGTCCCTGTACAGGGAAGATAGACATCTATGCATTTCACTGCTATCATGACTTATCTGGAGAATAAGCTCCTTTTTTAAAGACACACTGAACTACATGGGTTGGAGAAATCTCATATCATGCATTCCTAAAATGTAATTGGTTAATATGTGGGCCCTGAACCCAAATTAGCCTATATCTTGTCTCAATAAAGGAGAATATTTGTAGCCCAGGGTTGAAATGAGGGGTCTTGGTGATCTCTAAGCTTGGATGTTTTTTGCAAAAGTGCTGAATATCTGTAGCTTAAATGTAGGATGGGGGCGAAGGTTCATTCTCTGAGCTTGTGGGTTGGTTTCTGAACATTTCATTACCAGATATTACCAGGCTGGGTAACATCTTCGGCAGAATTTAGAGAGTGTCAGTATTCTTCTGTTTATAAGGGATTCAGGTGTGGGTGTGTCAAGTGGGTATGTCTTGTGATGGGTCAGATGAGATTCATCAGTGGGAGTCTTGTGACAGGTCTTGTGATAGGGAGGTTACATCAAGTCAGGATCATTGGGAGGTAAATTGCTGGGGGGGGGGGCGTTGTGGGTTGGCTGAGGCTTGATACTGTCTCTGGTTGGCTGTGTTGTTGATTTGGATTCTGAAGGGTTTGTACAACCGGTTCCACCACAAATGCGCGAACGACAAAAGCGCGCCTGACTAAACCACGGTGACAAAACCGCGCCAACAAAACCATGCCGACGAATGAGCGCTGAAGCGCGCCGACAACAGCGTGCCGACAGAAGCGCGCTGTAACCTAACCCTAAACCTAACCCTAAACCTAACCCTAACCCTAACCCTAAACCTAACCCTAACCCTAACCCTAACCCTAACCCTAAACCCTAACCCTAAACCTAACCCTAAACCTAACCCTAAACCTAACCCTAAACCTAACCCTAAACCTAACCCTAAACCTAACCCTAAACCTTACCTTAACTTAAATTGCACTTCTGTCGGCGTGCTGTTGTCGGTGCGCTGTTGTCAGCGCGCTTTTGACATCGCGGTTTTAGCGCCGCAGTTTTGTCGCCGCGCTTTTGACGTTCGCGCTTTTGTCGGGTCACGTGTACAACCAGCCTCAAACCCTTCAGAATCCAAATCAAACACACAACCAACCAGAGACAGCACCAAGCCTTAACCAACCCACACAACTCTCCCCCACATCAGCAGGGGAAGCTTCTGAAGATCACGCAGCTCACAGCTGAGTCGCACAATCCTCGGAAGCTTTTTTTTTACTACCAGTTTGCAGAACCAGGGACAATTGTTCCTACCAGTTTGGCCGAACCAGGAGGATTTCACCCCTGGTCCCAGGGCAGCAACCATATTGAATTCTATGGTGTAGTGCAAAATCGGGTTTCCAATTTCAGTTATAGTAAAGGATGTATGTTTGTGTTTTTATTTTTATAGTTATAATGCACACTGAAAACAGCATTTAATTTCGTTATACCATGTGCAATGACAATAAAGTAAACTAACCAACTAACTACTATCAAATATACTGTAGTCCATCCACAGCAGGATTCTGTCTATCTTTTTCTACATCCATAACCAATCTACATGCCTCAGTTCTGACACACTCAACAACAGAGGATAATAAGCATAGAGCATTGGGGGAAAACTTGATTTTTATTTCAATTGTCGAAGCTATGTTTGAATCTTAGCACAGAGCCTAAAAACTGGTCTTGAGATAAAATACCTCATTAGCCAACTAGGCGTTTGTTCCCGAAGCAGTTTCCACATGCAGATGGAATTCAATGTCTTTCTCACCATGTGACAGATTTGTTATCCATGGCTGCTCCTGCTCTTTCCTTGAACCATTATTTTATTTTATCTCTCTCCAGCTGGGAGCCAGCAAAGAGAAGATCTTCTCCTTTGACTTTGGAGTGTTAGGATTTAAAAGAGCTGACCTGGGCAAGGATCAGATTTGACCCTAAACTGTCTTGCACTTTCCTATATCAACCTTCTGCTTTTTCCCAAGACCTATTACTGCTGATCCCTTGAAGCATTCAAGCTTTCTCACAGGCTGCCATCGGGATACAGGGGTAGAATTTACATTTGGGGCGACTGAGATTTGTGAGTCAAAGGAAGGAATAGGCAAACTAGAAGTGAAAATTGGGTAGGGCTAACAAGGGGGCATCTCTATAAGAATTACCTATTGTAAATTAATCATTACGTTGAATATATTACATAGATTTGTGTAATTATAATTTAATAGCACGTAAACTAACCATTCATTTTAGACATATATTTTCAGAAATTATTCGTGTTATCTTTAGTGGAGCATTATTATCCCAGGAAAATGTGTGAAAACATTAGCTATGAGTCTGTGACAGAGTAGATTTGCACAAATTACAGTTTCATGTTTCTTCCAAAAAAAGACAAGTATAGAACTATAAAGGAAGCATAACTTCATTGTAAATCCTTCCATAGTCTGTTCCCAGAAAAGGGCATTTTAATTGTTTTTACATGTTTCCACATTCTCTGACTTTTCAGTTCGATTCGGTGTAATTAAAAGCAACCAAGAAAAAACACTGAATGAACTAGAGTTGCAATTATTTTATTCAACACTTTCCATTGTTTGGATTTTTTTCTGGACCTTTAATTCCCTTGGTTTTTAACTGAAGCCCAGGTAACCATTATATTATTATCAGGGGTGGGTTGCTGCTGGCATTACTGCTGGTTCAGTGTGCATACGCATTTGCACCTAAAATGCGCATGCACACAAGGTTAGAAAAGGGGAAAAAAATTCTGCAATGAAGATTGTTCTGCGTACATGTAGAACCGAAAATCAAGATGGTGCCGCCACCAATAGAACCAGTTCAGGGATTCCACCAAAAAACCGCGAAGCCCTTATCCGCACCAACATAAGTGCGGAGGGCAAATCCGCGCCGTTCGAAGCGCTAAGGAAAAACGCGACCCTACCGCGATGACATAATCGCGGAGGGCAAATCCGTGCCTTGCGAAGAACTCAGCACCCTAAACCTAACCCTAACCCTAAACCTAACCCTAAACCTAACCCTAACCCTAACCCTAACCCTAAACCTAACCCTAACCCTAACCCTAAACCTAACCCTAACCCTAACCCTAAACCTAACCCTAAAGCAAACCCCTAAACCTAATCCTAACCCTTACCTTAATTTAAATCGGCTTTCTGCCGCCGCGCTGTTTTAAAGCGCCCTTCTGTCCCCGCGCTGTTGTCGCAGCGGTGATGACATGCGGTTATGACGTCGCGGCTTTAGTGACGCGGTTTTATCACCACTATTTTGACGAGCGCGGTTTTGTCGTGCCACGAGTTCAGGGGCATGGCAAGCCGAGTTACTACCTACTCGGCTGAACCGGGCCGAACCATTAGGAACCCACCTCTGATTATTATGCTCAAGAAAGTTTTATTTTGCTGAATTTCTGTCTATCAGATATAACATGCTCAGGGTCAAGCTCAGCCTGAACAGAGGTATAAAGATGTTCCAAACTCCTTACGAGATGAACATTAAAAGATAAAGACAACAAATCAATAACCAACTCGCCAACACAAAATGTAAAGAACTCAAGGTATGTTCCGAATTCATTCACCGTTAGGGGAAAAAAAACAATTCAACATAGGAAGGCAATAATAATAAGTTTTGCCTTTTCTGCTTAAGAAAACACAGTGCAATCTTATAACCTTGTTTGCTCATAGGAGACGAGCATCCTATGTATCGAAGTGCTCGTTCAGCTAGCATCTGAGGAAAGTGCGCATAAGATTGTGGTGTGAAACTCACCAATCGCATTAACATTACATGATTTTTCTCAAGGTCTCAAACCTTGCGGTTGAGAAACTTGGATTAGACCAGTGATGGCTAACCTTTTTCTAAAGGTGTGCCAAAATTGTGCGCGCCCATGCGTGCCCACCTAACTGCGCCTGCACGCAAAACATCCCCACCTGCGTATGCACACACAACACACACACACTGTGTACATGCAGACTTCTGGCTTGCCTGTTGGTCCGTTTTTTGCCCCCTCCCCCTTCCAGGTTTCAGGAAAGCCTCCGGAGCCTGGGGAGGGAGAAAAATGGCCCAACTTCCGGTTAACCTGTTGGACCTGTTTTTTGCCCTCCTTCAGGCTCTTTGCGGCTTTCCTGAAGCCTGGGGAGAGTGAAAAACAGCCTTCCCTAGCCCTCCAGAAGGCCGAAAATCAGCTGGCCAGCACACACATGTGCGCTGGAGCTGAGGGCTGCTGTGCCGGCAAATATGGCTCCGTGCACCGTTGTGACATGCGTACCATAGGTTAGCCATCACAGGATTAGACTATGTCAAATGTATCAAAGAGTAGCACAATCCCAAGAATGGACATTTTTCCCACCGGCAGATGAAATAATCTGTGGCCAGGTTTTGCTATGGTGTGTTTTGCATTTCACTGTCATCGACACATCCTCTCTGTGTAATTATGTGTGGGTATGTGGATGTGTGTAGAAAAAGAGGAGGGGTGTTTTTACCTCAGCCCCTTTCCCTCAGCTTGTCTAGGAGGCACCTGCAGCTGGGGAAAGTGATGGCTGACAGGGAGTGAGACATGGATGAAGGGAACTTGGTCCGTGTGGGTGCTTTGCTACCTCATTATCTCATGGATCTCTGTGCTTTTCAAAGAGCCACATTATTTCCAATCCCCTTCATTTGCCAAAAGTAATTTAGGGACATTATTAAGACCACATGGCCCTTGACCTCCTCAATCTCTTTTGGGGGGGTGGGAGCTGCTGCCTCACTCTGTTCAAACTCCCCCTCCCTCCCTTTTCCTATTCACACTCCTTTCTTGGCATGGGGGGGTGGCTTTCGCCTCTATGGACAAAGCCACCAAGCAGCCTCACTGCCAACAGAACCTTGGCCCCAATTAGCAGCCTTCCCAAAGGGATAGGAATTTTAATTAGTAGACAAGTCAATTATATCAATGGACAGCCGTGCTTCTCATTATTTCTCAGTGCTCTGTTTCCAGGCCCCTTAAGTGGGCCAGTCTTGAAGGACGGAACCCTCCCAATCACATCCCACCCACAACACAACCATATCTAATCTCTCCAATCTGTTTAGGAGAAACAAAATGGGCCATGAAAGCCCCATTGTTAGCCAAGAAGCACCTCCTTATTTCCTAGCTTCCTTTCTGATATTAACACCAGAAGGAGACACAGCTTCATCTTTCTTTCTTTTTTCTTTTTTTTCCCTTTTTTTTTTTTTTTTTTGCCTCAGTGGGAAAATTTAAGGAGCAAAAAGAAAAGTAGCATCCTTGGTCCAAAACGGAGACCTCCAACTTCCATGAGAAAGTTATAATGATATCCGCAGGAGCAGGGGTGAAATTCAGCAGGTTCTGACAGGTTTTGGAGAACCGGTAGTGGAAATTTTGAGTAATTTGGAGAAGCAGCAAATACCACCTCTGGCTGGCCCCAGAGTGGGGTGGGAATGGGGATTTTGCAATATCCTTTCCCCAGGAGTGAGGAGGGAATGAAGATTTTGCAGTATCCTTCCCCTGGAGTGAGGAGGGAATGGAGATTTTACAGTATCCTGCCCCTGGAGTGAGGAGGGAATGGAGATTTTGCAGTATCCTTCCCCTGGAGTGAGGAGGGAATGGAGATTTGGCAGTATCCTTCCCCTGGAGTGGGGAGGGAATGGAGATTTGGCAGTATCCTTCCCCTGGAGTGAGGAGGGAATGGAGATTTGGCAGTATCCTTCCCTTGGAGTGAGGAGGGAATGGAGATTTGGCAGTATCCTTCCCCTGGAGTGGGGAGGGAATGGAGATTTGGCAGTATCCTTCCCCTGGAGTGAGGAGGGAATGGAGATTTGGCAGTATCCTTCCCTTGGAGTGAGGAGGGAATGGAGATTTTGCAGTATCCTTCCCCTGGAGTGAGGAGGGAATGGAGATTTGGCAGTATCCTTCCCCTGGAGTGAGGAGGGAATGGAGATTTGGCAGTATCCTTCCCTTGGAGTGAGGAGGGAACGAAGATTTTGCAGTATCCTTCCCCAGGAGTGAGGAGGGAATGAAGATTTTGCAGTATCCTTCCCTTGGAGTGAGGAGGGAATGGAGATTTTGCAGTATCCTTCCCCTGGAGTGAGGAGGGAATGGAGATTTTGCAGTATCCTTTCCCTGTCATGCCCACGAAGCCACATCCACCAAGCCACGCCCACAGAACCAGTAGTAAAAAAAAATGAATTTCACCACTGCGCAGCAAGTTGTGTTTGTCCTCCTAAGTGTAACATTGCCCATCTGGTCCAACCCTTTGGGGTGGCCTGCCAAGGTTTTTAGTCTGTTGAGAGGTGTGTGAGATGTGTTTTAAAACCAGGTTTTGGAACACATTTCCAAAACACACTAAGGGCCTTTGACCCTCCTTGCCATTTGCAAAGCTCTAAATTCCATCTTATTTTCCTGGGCTCCAAGATCACTGCAGATGGGGACTGCAGCCAATAAATTAAAAGACGCTTGCTCCGGGGGAGAAAAGCTATGGCAAATCTAGACAGCATACTGGAAAGCAGAGACATCACCCTGCCAACAAAAGTGTGTATAGTCAAGGTTATGGTTTTCCCAGTTGCAATGGATGGCTGTGAAAGTTGGACCATAAGGAAGGCTGAGCACCAATAATTGAGGCCTTTGAACTATGGTGCTGGAGAAGACTCCTGAGAGTCCCCTGGACTACAAGGTGATCAAACTAGTCAGTCCTAGAGGAGATCAACCCTGACTGCTATTTAAAAGGACAGATTCTGAAGATGAAACTCAAATACTTTGGCCACCTTATGAGAAAGAAGGACTCACTGGAGAAGAGCCTCATGCTGGGAACAATTGAGGGCAAAAGAAGAAGAGGACAACAGATAATGAGGTGGCTGGATAGAGTCACTGAACCAGTAGGCGTGAGCTTAAATGAACTCCAGAGGATGGTAGAGGACAGGAAGGCCTAGAGGAACATTGTCCATGTGGTTTCAAAGGGTCGGACACGACTTCACAACTAACAATAAAACCCCATCTTACAACATAGAGCATGGAATAATACCATTTCAGAAATATTGTTGTTGAGTCTTTCTTTGAAAGCCTCCTGTGATGAAGTACCCAGAACTTCTGGAGGCAAGCTGTTCCATTGGATGATTGATTAATTATTTTAACTGTCAGGAAATTTCTCCTTAGTTCCAGTTTGATTGCTTCCTTGATTTGTTTCCATCCATTGTTTATTGTCTTGCCTTCTGGTTCTTTGGAAAATAAATTGATCCCCTCTTCTTTGTGGCAGCCTCTCAAATATCGGAGCACTATCTTGCCACGCGTGCACGCACACACACACACAAACACAAACACACATACACACACACAAACACCAGTTCTTCTTTTCATTAGACTAGCTATACGGAATCCCTTTAACTGTTCTTCGTATGTTTTAACCTCCAGCCTCCTAATCATTCTTGTTGCTCTTCTCTGCACTCTTTCCTGAGTCTCAACATCTTTTTTATATTGTACAGTGATCACTATAAAAAAAATCTTGTTTAAGTGGGCTCTTGTTATGGCAACCCTTGTTCATATAATACATTGTGATATGGATATTCTGTTATTTATAGCTCTTGTAGATTGTTACTGCTAAGGGTCTATACCAGGCTTGTCAAAATGGTGGCCTGCAGGCCATATGTGTCACATGCCTACCGGCCAGCTCTGCATAGGCAAAAAATGGCACGATACGTCATGTGCAGAGGGGGGTTCCTACCAGTTCGGACCGGTTCACTGAGTAGGTAGTAACTCAGCCTGCCGCGCCCCTGAACCGGTTCTCTCAGCAGCACCGTAGGCACTGCCATCTTGTTTTTTGCTTCTGCGCATGCGCAGAAGCATTTTTAGTACTGTGCATGTGGACATCGTGTGCCTCAGGCATGCTCGTGCAATGTGTCCCTGAGTGAACTGGCAGTAGCAGCAGCCGGAACCCATCCCTGGTCATGTGATGCAATCGTGTTTGACATCCATGGTCCATACAATAAAAATATAATATATTTTTTATTGTATAGTCCCTTGGCAGTAACAATCTACAATCAACAAGATAGTAAAATCATCCATGAGGAACTAAGCAGTGGTTAAGGAATTGGTATTTGCACAATATGCTATGCCTATGATCAATCACATTGGCTTGAGGCTATGCTATGCCACCAATGAGCCAACCCCATGTCACTTAGCAAGTTGTGCCCCCCCCACAAATGCCACATGTGTTTGAAAATACTACCTGCTCCCTTTCCACAGCCTAAACATCAGCTGCCTGAGTTATTGTTTCAAAATGCCTACCTAGAAATAGCAAAATCAATGCAACACCATAGGTGCTCTGATTTCTGATTATCTCCATTTGATGCTAAGCTTTTTAGCTGCATTCTGCTTTTGTTGATTTGAGTTGTGTGTCCAGGCCATGATTTAAGAAATTGCTTCAACATACATCAAAGACTCTAGTAGTCACCCATCCCTGGGGAATATTTAACTTTCGGTTGATGGTCTCCCATGCCAATTCACAACTTTCGTGTTGAGGATTTAGAACATCTCCCAGCTGGGATGCTCCAGCTATGCAATTCAAATTTCATTTGGAGAACATTAGATACAGTAACTCCATCAAAGCAAATCTGAGAATCAAAGCAGGAACTTCAAATCGAATATCTGACAGGCATCCCATCAAAGCAGAGTGCTTTCCCATTTCTTCTGGGGCTGTCAAACTCCTGGCCTGCAAGCCAGATGTGTCATCTGCTGACCACCTCCACACCTGGTTTAGCAAAAGCCCCAATACATCACATGGCGCTGTTGTGATGGCGTGAGTTTGACACCCATGTTATAGAAAATTTTGAAACATAGGAAAATTTGATAGGATTTATGCTCCCTAACTCAACTCATGCTAGATTAACACTCTGGGATAATTGTCTATGGAGATTTCAGTCATCCAGGTGCTTTTTCAAGAGGCAACTGGACTTTCAACTGACAACTGTTGAATGGTTCCAAGAAGGCCCTGCACCAGAGGTGGTATTCAGCCAGTTCGGACCAGTTCACCCAAACTGGTAGTGGAAATCATAGGTGGGCTGCTCACCCACCCCGGCTCTATGCCGTTCTACTTACACACATGTTCAAGCTGTGCACATGCGTGCAAGCCACACACATGAGCGAAATGCATGCACAAAAGACTATGCATGCATTGATAGGGCATGTGTGAGTGAAGCGTGCCATTCATGCTCACATTTGCGAACTGATAGGGAAAGTGACTACCACCCCTGCTCTGTACCCATCTGCACTATTCAGGTGACCCTGACAACATAGATAAACCTCCAGGTTAGGGTTAGGATCTCTAAAAGAATGCAAATCATCAGCAGTCTGCAAGGAGTATAAATCCTTCCATTCCCTGTGAAGAAGTTTCTTGCATGAGAAGCGAAACTTAAAATGATGATGATGATGATGATGATGATGATGATGACGACAACAACAACCCCGCCAAGGAGCTTTACCTTGTCGTGGTGGTGGGGTGTGCGCACTCTAATGATCCTAAGGGATATGCTGATCAGATACAACCATTTCAGACAGGTCTTAGGTGAAGGGCCAGACAAAATTTGCTCCACAACCCATTCAAATATGGAGTGAGGAGGGAATGGAGATTTTGCAGTATCCTTTCCCTGTCACACCCATGAAGCCACATCCACCAAGCCATGCCCACAGAACCAGTAGTAAAAAAAACCCGCTACCACTGACAATCATTTTGAAGAAGATGAACTATGGATACGAACTTGCAAAGAAAGGACTGAAAATTTCACACTTGGTGTACATGGATGATTTGAAGCTGTTTGGTAAAACAGAACCTGAACTGAATTTATTAATTGAAAGCACAAAAGAATTTAGCCAAGACATTGGTATGCAGTTTGTAATTGACAAATGTGCAACAATGGCAACCAAAGCAGGCAAGGTCATAGAAGATGATGGAATAAAAATTGAGAATGAAGAAATGATAAAGGTAGTAAAACCAGAAAAAGGTTACATGTACTTGGGGATTGTAGAGACCTCTGACTTAATGCATAATAAAGTCAAGGTATTAACTTCAGCCAAATACATTCGACGAATTTGCAAGATATTAAAGTCCAAATTGAGTGGAGGAAACATCATAAAAGCCATAAATACCTGGGCTATACCTGTGATACTCTGCAGGAATAATTGACTGGACCCAGATGGAGTTGGACAATTTGGACAGAAAAACAAGAAAGCCTATGACAATGAATCATGCTTTGGTTCTTTGGATTTGAAACAGAGATGCGCACTGCCCCCTAGAGTTGGGAATGATTAGCACATATGTGCAAGGGGACCCTTTACCTATACCTTTATGCTGCCTAAGAAATGGGAAAATGTGTTAACTTTGGTGCCCAAACCCTCATTAAATCTTAAATTATGTAACAAAAATTGTATATTTGGATCCCATTGCATTTATATAGAAAAGAAACCAGTTGTTGGAAATACAATTAACATAGCCCTTCTTTAAAATAATCATTTTTCAGTCTCCTGGGAAGAGATAATTATATATCTTTACAAGTATAAAGTCCTAGGCTCAATACTGCATAGCTCCCACTTACATATTTTTAAACATGCTTCTAAGATGGAAGCTATCCAACCCCCCAAAAACTTTATAGATTTTAGAGTCTATAAATCAGGTTTCTTATTCATCTCTTAGCTCCCTTATTCAGCTGGAATTTAAGCTGCAGCATCTTAAGTGTCCATCTGAGTCTTTGTCACCTCAGATACTGATTGAAGTAGATTCTTTGAGGAACCCCTTTGATCTCCTTTCCCAGCATTAGCTGATCTCCTTCTGGATAGAGCCATAGTTGTCCTTCAACTATACACTGAATCTGGGGCTTAAATCTTTGAACAGATAGAACCAGAGTTTCCCATATTGAATCAGAATCTTTATTACAGAGGTTGTTAAGGTAATGATTTAATAGCTGAACAGCTGTTGTAATATTGAAATGATGATGCAATGAGAATGAGTCAGCAGGGTTATTCAACTGTTATCACTTTAAAAGGCTATATTATAAGAGAAGCCCTGTTGGGGGCATATCTCTCCCCCTACGCGCTTCCGTGCTATAGTTGATGATTGATTGCCTGACTTTGCCTAGTATGTGTATGTATATATTCCTTGTAGATAAACCACTATTTATTATTACCATCCTCTCTTTGGTGTTATTGCTCCTGGGTTGTCTCACAGTCGCACTGTGCGCACTTTGACAGAGGTCAGAGACCAGCTTTCCTTACAGCTCTGAATTCCCTTCTCCTACTCTATTCCAAAATACTTTTATAACTTTATACATAGGGAATTCCTCACCTGGTTTGAACAGGCAAAATGTGACAATTGGTAGATACATTGGCATCCCCTGGAAAGATCACACTTGAATATGATCTGATGTAGAAGTCAAATCGGTTTCACACATACTGGTAGATGATGCCTGAAAAACAGTCTTAGTGGACAACCACTTAAATATGAGCCAGCAGTGTGCTGCAGCTGCCTAAAAAGCCAATGCATTCCTAGGCTGCATTAACCGAGGGATAGAATCAAAATCATGGGAAGTGTTAATACCACTTTATAATGCCTTGGTAAGGCCACACTGGAATGTTGCATCCAGTTTCGGTCACCATATTATAAATAAGATGTAGAGACTCTGTAAAGAGTGCAGAAAAAAACAAAAAGATGATTAGGGGGGTGGAGGCTAAAACATATGAAGAAGGGTTGCAGAAATTGGGTATGTCTAATTTAATGAAAAGAAGGGCTAGGGACATGATAGCAGTGGTCCAATATCTAACAAGCCACCACAAAGAAGAGGAAATCAATCTATTCTCTAAAATACCTGAAGCAGAAGTGGTATTCTGCCAATTCGACGGGTTCAGGCTAACTGGTAGAGGCAGCGGCGGGAGGCTCCGCCCACCTGCCCAGATGGGGCTCATCACAGACGCTCTGCAGAAACCCCACATGCACTCCCAGTTCCGAACTGGTAGCAAAATTAAGAGCATTTCATGCCTAACCTGAAGGCAGCATTAAAAGCAATGGATGGAAACTAATCAAGGAGAGAATGAATCTAGAACTAAGGAGAAATTTCCTGATGGTTAGAACAATCAATCAGTGGGATGCCTCCAGAAATTGTGGGTGCTACATCATTGGAGTTTTTTAAGAAGAGATAGGCCAACCATTTGTCTGAAATGGTATAACTTCTCCTGCTTGAGCAGGGATTGGACTAGAAGACTACCAAGGTCCTTTTTAATTCTGCTATTCTGACAGAACTCAAAAAACACCAATAGTCAAACCTTAATTGTTCCTCTGATTATGATTTTATTCCTAGGCAATCGGACTTCAGCTATTTCCAACAAAGTCTTAATAATAACCATAGCTTGTAAAAATCAAGGGGTACTTCCCTTAATGCTTCACACTTTCTATATACCGTATTTTTTGAAGTATAAGACGCACCTTCTTCTCTCAAAAAAGAGGGTGAAAATCTGGGTGCGTCTTATACACTGAATACAGCATTTTTGGCCCACCCAAAACCCTGCCCCCTTCACCCAAATGGCTGTGCAGAGCCTTTAGGAGGCTTCTAGAGTGCTCCTGGGGACTGGGGAGAGCAGAAATGACCGAAAAATGAGGTGTTTTTTTGCTCGATTTTGGGCCCCCCCCTCCAGCCCCCAGGAGCACCCTATAAGCCTCCTAAAGCAGTATTTCTCAACCTTGGCAACTTGAAGATGTCCGGACTTCAATTCCCAGAATTCCCCAGCCAGCGAATGCTGGCTGGGGAATTCTGAGAGTTGAAGTCAGGACATCTTCAAGTTACCAAGGTTGAGAAACACTGTCCTAAAGGCTATGCATGCCCCCCCCTTTTTTTTTTCAAAAAATGGACCTGTTTTCGTGAAAAACTGACCATTGTTTGCTCATTTTTGCCCCACACCCACACCCTAGGAGCACCCTACAAGCCTCCTAAAGGCTATTCATACCTCTTAAAAAAAAAAAAAACACAGGCCCATTTTCACAAAATACAGGCTGTTTTTGGGAAGTCTGCAGATTTTAAAAACTTTTTTTTAAATTTGCCTCTTCAAAATCTTGGTGCGTCTCATACTCCGAAAAATTCTATTTCATTTTAGTTATACATGATTGTTTTATATCTGGTTTTAATCTTTTATTTTTTTAAAAAAATGGTCAGGGACTCTTCATAAATAAGGACATATTATATATTTGACTTTGGAACAAAGTATGTTTTTGGATGCACCCATTCTCTTGAACCCTATACCTACTCTGTGGAAATGGACAACTGGACAGTGGAAATGGTTTTCTTCTAGGCACTTACTGTGGCCAAGGGATAAATTCTTCCAAAATTGGAAAGGCATATGTATGGCCCAATTATGCAATGAATTGAAAAACATGATGTTAATTGCACCTACAAATGAGTTATCTAAAGACACGGATTATGCCTGGATAATTACAGTGAAGTATAGCTATATGTCACTGAACTCTTACAATATTTCATACGTACACATTTATATGTGCACGACAAGCACTCAAATAAACATTTCTCCATCATATTATTGCATTTTTATCCATTTTCCTCTCCCCCCACTCTTCTTAAACAAAGCAATAAAAGCAGGAAAAATGAAAGAGCAATCTGCTTCTTTTTGCCTTGATCATTGTAGCATCAGAGCGCCAATAGTACAATAAAAATAAAGCACCTGTGCTATTTAGTGACAGAAGAGAGAATGTAGGAAGGGGATTGAAAGGCATCCATGTGTGAAAACATCTGGGAAAGCAAATGAAAAGAATGGGGAGGAGGAGGAGGAGGAGGGAACAATTCCTAAAAATAAAAGGCATGTATTGGTACATCAGTCAACATCCTGTCTTGACTATTGCAATGTGCTCTACATGGGGCTGCCCTTGAAGAGCATCCAGAAGCTCCAGTTGGTGCAAAATGCAGTGGCCTGCACGGTTTTGTGCAGATCCCAGTGTGTATTACATGTATCACCTCTCCTGCATTGGCTGCTGATTTGCTTCCAGATGCAATTCAAGGTACTGGTTGTCACCTTTAAAGCCCTTCATTGCTTGGGATCAGGTTATCTGAGGGACTGTCTCTTGCCTGTCACATCTACCAGACCCACCAGAGTGGGGAGGCAGGGAATGCTGTGGGGTCCATCCCCTAGGGAGATATACCTGGTGGCCCCTCTCTCTGGAACATCATCCCCACAGAGTTTAGAATGGCCACCACTCTAATACTCCTTTGGAAGGTGCTGAAGACCTGGCTTTGCCAGCAGGCCTGGGGGACCCAGAGTGGGATCGAGCTTATTCAGTGGTTGGATCCTGCCAGTTTAACAACCGGTTCAGTGACCGCGCACTTCGCATGATTTAAGAATATTTATCTTCTGTGTTACTGCTGGGGAGGAACACAGTTGAGGTGCAGCAATCTGTTCTACTACGCGAATGAGCTGAGAAGATATAGGTCAGTATAGCACAGGGGTGGGCAGGAGGGCCCACCTGATCATCAGAGTGAACTAGTTCACCCGAACCGGTCCGAACCAGTAGAATCCCACCCCTGAGCTTATTAAATGGCTCATGTGATCTACTGTCACCAGAGCGGAAGGTGGAGTTGGCGGGGGAGGAGATGATTATGCTGTGCTGTACTATACTATACTATACTATACTATACCATACCATACCATACCATACCATACCATACCATACCATACCATACCATACCATACCATACCATACCATACCATACTATACTATACTATACTATACTGTTGTGGCCCGGCAGGAGCCGTTGGAGCTGCCACCAGACTCCGACAGCGAGGGGCCCTATGAGTCGACCCTGGATGATGTGTAGGACCCTGGACAGGGTTCCGACTCTGAGCAGGGTGCAGAGAGACTGGTTGGCCACCAGGTGGCGCCTGAGCCTTGGATCAGTGGGGAGGAGACAAGAGAGAGTGATCCAGAAACCACCTGTGAGTTGTTCCAGGATGCACGCCGTAGAAGGGCTACTCGGCATCAAGAACAACTACATAATTACAGGAGGTAATTATGCTCAGCTGATGGTCATTAAGCTCCTCTCCCAGACTATAAAAGAGACTGCTTGTGCCACACCCTTCTTGCAGAAGTCAACATTTGACTAAAGAGAAACAAACTTGGCAGGCTGGATTGCTGCCAGAGTTTGTTTGCATTGCTGCCAAGGTTTGTCGGAGTTGCTGCCAAAGTCCTTATCTGTTTGTTTATTTGGCTTTCAGCCACCGAGAGTCTGGTCTTGTTATTAAAAGACATTCCATTTTATGCTTGTTTCGGCTTTCGTTACTGGACGGAGGAGGGGGTCAGAACACTATACTATATTATATTATATTATATTATATTATACTATACTATACTATACTATACTATACTATACTATACTATACTATACTATACTATACTATACTATACTATACTATACTATACTATAGTGTTGTGGCCCAGCAGGAGCCGTTGGAGCTGCCAACAGACTCCGATAGCGAGGCATCCTATGAATCGGCTCTGAAAGATGTAGAGGACCCTAGACAGGGTTCAGACTCCGAGCAGAGACCAAAGAGGCTGGTTGGCCACCAGGAGGTGCCTGAGGCATGGAGCAGCGGTGAAAGTCAAAGGGAGTTTGTCCCTGATGTCAGGCACTGGAGCAGTGGAGAAGAGCAAAGGGAGTTGGTCCCTGATGCCCGGCAGAGAAAGGCGAAGAAACAGCAATTACAGAGACAGACTTATAGGAGATAATCAGGGCCAAGTGGTTGAGATTTGGCTCCTCCCAAGAGAGTATATAAGAAGAGACTTTGGGAGGAGACCTTTTGCAGGACACAACCATTATACTAGGCTGGAGAAGCTCTTGTGTGTATCTCTTATCTGTGGGAGTCTGGGTTGCTGCCAAAGTCTTGTCTGTGAGTAATTATTGTGAATAAAGTGTGGCTAACAGTAAGCTTGTGTTGGCGTGACTCACCAGACGGAGGGGGATCAGAATACTATACTATACTATACTATACTATACTATACTATACTATACTATACTATACTATACTATACTATACTATACTATACTATACTATACTATTTTGAATCTTTTTTATTAGTTTTATTGTTTTAAATGAGGTTTATATTCTTTAAACCACCTTAAGTCTCCATGGGCAAATAGATGGCAATATAAATTCAATAAGTAAGTAAGTAAGTAAGTAAGTAAGTAAATAAATAAATAAATAAAAGCAAGCTACGAAGGGGGCTATATGAATGGGAGGGGCAAGTAGTGGGAATTGACCAATCAGTGCCTCTGGTGTCCATAGTCCAGTGAAATCTAGAGAGGTGGAAATTTAAATGAGGACAGCTAATCAGTTTAGAAGGAAATCTTTGGTCCATAACAAACATTTTGATAAGAAATGTTCTTTTTCAATGTTACAGTCAATTTAGAGTGAAAAAGCTGGACAATTTTACATTTGCCATCCTAAATTATAACAACATTGACTATTTTTATGTCTTTCCCTTTCTCTTTCTCTTTCCCATATTCTATGCTATTTAAATAATTGAATACTAATAATTTTTAAACATACTTTATAAACCTCAATGTATGGAAACAACATGGTGCACTAAGATTTATAGCAATATAATTTTAAAAAATGATGACAGCTGCACATCTCTTCAAATGGGCCTGAAGACTGGCCATATTTTAATCCATTTAATCTCTTCTTTTCTCTTTCCCAACATTTATAACTACAATCGCTTTCTTTTCCTAATCTATTCTCACCTTGCCTTTGAAGGATATACCATAAATTACTTTTATCCCATCCGGTCAGGGTTTTCTGCAGAGTGTGGTCAAAAAAGTTGATTTAGCAACCACAATGAAGTTACTCAATCTTGACCTGTAGTTATGTGCAGATAAAAAAAATCAGAGCTTTAATCAAACCATCACAGCTGCCATCTTGACTTTTTTGACTGTATTTTTCATTTTGCCAAAAATAAAAAAAATAGCTTCAAGCAGGGGTGGGATTCAGACGGTTTGGACCAGTTCTGGCAAACTTGTAGTTCCGGTGAGTATTTGGCTTCACCCACCCCTGCGATTTCCCTGTTTTTTAGCTCAGCTAATTCACACGGCACAGCAAATTGCAGCATGTCAGCTGTTATACTCACAGGCACTGACATAGAATGTAAGTTTTGAAGCTTTAAAATGTCATTTTTGAATATTGCATACACACAAAGTGCGCATTCACTGAACCAGTTGTTAAACCGGTTGCATCCCACCACTGGCTTCAGGTGTTTAGGTGCTTCGCTGTCCTGGCCTGGGAGCGTTGTTTTTTTTAAAATCAAATCTTATATTTGGAAACAGGAGTGATTAAATTCATATACTCCAGCTCTTTTGAGTTCGATAGAACCATTCTCTCTTTGTCTGAAAGATGCTTTTTCAGGAGGCAACTGGACTTTCTTGTTTTTTCTTTTAAAGAAATTTCGCTTCTCATCCAAGAAGCTTCTTCAGCTCTGACAGGATAGTGGGGAATGGAAGGATTTATATTCCTTGTGGACAGCTGGTCATCTGGACTCTTTTAGAAGGTCGTTGAACAGAGGCAGGTTTCATAATTTTACCACTGGTTCACCATGCACTGAAACTGTGAGCACAAGTGCACCACATTCGCTTTGTGAGCGTGCGTGCTTTCTGCGCATGCACTTTGCTTGCATGCATGGCTTGCACACATGTGCATGGCTTAGAAAATGTGGCTAAACAATAATAGCATAGAGCCGAGGTGGGGGGAGTGGGGGCCACCCCACCCGCAGGTAGCCACTACCGGTTTACCTAAACCTCTCCAAACTGGCTGAATACCACCACTGTCGTTGAAGTACTTGGAGGTTTATTTGTGTCCTCAGGGTCACCTGAGTGGTGCCCCTGGTTCTTGTAGTCTGCAATTCCCCCCCACCCTCTGGAAATCCATTCCACACCATTTGAAGGGTGTTCATCCCAAATTGTATAGGTCAAAGTCTGTAGAGATTCTCTGTCATCCAAGTCATGGTTGTCCCAAAGGTGCTTTTTTCAGGAGCCTTCCTTGTTTGTTCTTTTGAAAGACTGAGAATCTCTTCAGACATTCTCTCTTTGATCCTCAAATCTCCAATCTGAACAGAATCGGGAATGGGTTCCCGCTGTAGTATTTGGAAATTAGAAAAATAGATGTTGCTGCCATAGTAACTGTTTCTAAGGAAAGGAAATTTTAATGTGATCGAAAATGACAAGTAAGAAAAGATGCTGTTGCTGGTCATAAAATACAATTTAGATTGGTCCAGAAATTGACATAGGTGATTGGTGGATAGAATGTCTATATAAAACTTTGAATTAATCGAAGAGAAAAACCAACAGATTAAAAAGCTGATGGGGAAGAAAATAACCTAACTCCGTGAGGGCGAACCTATGGCATGCGTGCCACAGGCGGCACACAGAGCTATCTCTGCTGGCACGCCAGCCATCACCCCAGCCCAGCTCCACCATGCATGTGCACTTGCCTCGTGCTGGCCAGCTGGTCTTCTGGTCTCTTCCACACATGCACAGGGGGGGCATATGAGGGGGACACGCACATGCATCTGGGATGGGTTCCAGCAGTCACTACACTGCACACATATGCTCATGCGCAATGCAACAAAAACTATTCTGCGCAAGTGCAGAAGCAAAAAAACAAGGTGGAGAGCTAGTTCGGGCATGTGGCAGGCCTGGGTTGCTGCCGGTTCCAGTGACCCAGGCCGCCAAACCACTACTGGTTCATCCAAACCAGCCGGAACCCACCACTGATGCGCATGTGCAGGAGGCCGGGGTGCATGTGTGGGAGTAGCTCGCTTTGCATTTTGGGGGTGTGCCATTTTGGGCCTGGAAGGCCACCTACACCAAAGTGGAAACCAAAACGGGGCACAGGGGCACCACGCAAGCCTCCCCCATGCCCCGTGTTGGGCCTGGAAATCCTCCTGCACCAACCTGGAAGCCAAAAATAGGCCAGGGGGACTGGGCACAAGCTCAGGGGACACGTGCACATATGCAGGTGATGCATGCACATCTGCAGGGGGTGGGGCGCATGTGTGAGATGTCCTTGCATTTCATTTTGGGATTTTGCACACACACATGCCCTTTGGGTACTCAGCACTGAAAAGGGTAGCCATCCCTGACCTAACTGCTTATGGTTCTGACTTTAAATCATTAGGATCTAGAATTAAGAACGTTTTAAAGCTAAGCCGGAGAGGAACAACACAAGCAGCTCGTATTAGCGCCCTGCCCTGACCCGATTTTTAAAATTTATTTTTAAGAAACAAACCAACATGGGTAAACACTCTGGACTGGGACTGTTATCTCTAAGCTTTTCACATTTCATTTGATGCTTTAGTTCTGAATCTTTCCCCCTTGTCTCTCAGAGGCAGTTGCCCGTTTAAAAACAAAATCCATTAGTGTCACTGGATGTTTACATAGTTAATGGCTATTAAAGAAATAATGGACAGTCACGTATTGACAATTTGCCATTTGCCATTAAGAAAAGCTGGGATGATTGTGTTATTGACCAAACCAGGAAAACAACAACCCAACATCCTCTTGCCCATTGTTGTTGTTTTTCTAGTACAAGTCTAAAAGTTTACATTGACTCCAACACGAGAGCCATGGCAAAAGTGTGAAAGAAAAGTAAGACAAAAGTGACTCGGGGTGAATACATTTCTTGGTTCTGAGAGATTATTCAAGGGAAGGTAGGGCAGATAATTTGTCCAATTTATGGGGAGGACAGAACTGCTGTCAGGTACATGTAGTATGTATAGTTTCCGGATTCCAATAGATGGAAAGTAATCAAGGACAGAAGCAACCTAGAATTAAGCAGAAATTTCCTGACAGTTAGATTAATCGGTGGAATGACTTGCCTGCAGAAGTGGACGCTCCAACCCTGGATGTTTTTTAAGAAAAGATTGGATAACCTCTTGTCTGAAATGGTGCAGGGTTTCCTGCCTGAGCAGGGGGTTGGACTAGAAGACATCCAAGGTCCCTTCCAACTCTTGTCATTCTGTTATATCCTCGCACATTAACTAGCTTCTTTCATCCAGTTTCCCAATTTTTCATCCTGCAGCTATTGCATTCTGCTTTTAAAATGCTACTCAAGTTCGAAAATACTCTGTCACGTCATGGAAGAAACAATCAAATTCCACTTGGTAAGCTTAGAATTTTTCCATTATTCTAGTGATCTGTCGGCAGTGATTATTGGAGACTATCTACAATATAAATCTTAGCTCAGAGATTCTATCTTCCCCATCACAGCTCAATTCAAGAGTCAAAAGTGATTAGAGTGTCACTGATATTAGTGGCCTTTGATACTGTAGGAAGAGAGGGGAAAATAGTAGGAGCACCGCTTGTCCCATCCTAAATGAGTTTTCTTTTTATCTTTCTCTACTCCTGAAAGTGTGAGCTGGCACAGGGGTGAAATGCTACCAGTTCAGGCCGGTTCGGCCGAACCAGTAATAAAAAAAATGCTTAACAAAGTAAAAAAAAAAAAGTTCCGACGATCAGTTGTGCTGTATGAACGTAGGAACTATTTTTTTGGGGGGGGGTGTCTGTTTTTGCTCCCAGGAGGCTTCCCTGAGGCCTGCTAGGCTAGAAATGGGGGTGGGGGAGATGCTGAAAAAGAAAGAAAGAAAGAAAGAAAGAAAGAAAGAAAGAAAGAAAGAAAGAAAGAAAGAAAGAATGAAAGGAGGGAGGGAGGGAGGGAGGGAGAAAGGGAAGGAAGGAGGGAAAAAAGGGAGGACCACAAACCTGGCACTAGACGCAGCTTCAGAGGATACCTTGAAAGAGCACAGCAATCCAGGGCTGGAATGTACCTGGAGGTCATCTAGTCCAACCCTCTGCTCCAGCAGGACATTGTTAAAGTGAGTTTCTGTCTTTTGACCTCCCCAGTCCCATGACTACATAGCCACGCCCACCCAGTCACATGACCTCCCCACCAAGCCACGTCCACAGAACCGGTAGGGAAAAAAAAAAAGATTTCTCCACTGAGCTGGTACCCTGATCCCCAATCGTATCAAAGAGGACATGAAACGTCGTTGAAAGGCATTGATCTTGGGTGTTATTGATTGAATGCATCTTACGTGAGCTCATTATCTATAACACACTCTTCCACCAGAGAGAGACTAGAGGGTATTTCTTTATTTATTATTATTTTTGGTTTTTTATCAAAACGAGGTTATAATGATTTCCACTTTTTCAGGCTTCGTTGTATTGGAATTGCCTCATTTAGGAATGTGCTACTGTTGCAAAGTCTGCCAACTAATGGATGCTGCTTTAAGCGTATAAATAAATATAACAAAGTTCTCCCCCTTTGTATCTGTTAATTTAGCCTGGCAAGGTCACTTGAAATTGGCCCATTTTTTTTTTCTCCCCTTCACCAGACGGCTTCACTTTCTGCGCTCCCTTTTATGAAGCATGCCATATTCTTAGTGGATCAGTGTCACCTTCCTTTAATTATAATACTGAAAGGCAATGATGAGATCAGGACAATTGTTTCTACGTGCTTTGTTCCACCGCCGTATAAAAACAAGGATAGTAGGGTGCCTCTGTTGCGTGCATGAAAAAGAGGATGAATGGAATGGAATCCATTTTTTTCGCTTTCTCACCCCGTTGCACTTTATTGTCCTAATTTCTCTCTTCTGGGCTACTGCTCTGCTTTTTCTATGAACAGGACGGTCGTGTTGATGAAGCTCATCTGGCTTCTCCATCAGTTCTACTTTGGCGTGACCCGACAAAAGGGCGAATGACAAAACCGCACCGACTAAACCGCGTCGCTAAAACCGTGATGTCATCAACGCGCCGACAACAGCGCGCCGACAACAGCGCGCCGACAGAAGCACGATTTAAGTTAAGGTAAGGGTTAGGTTTAGGTTTAGGGTTAGGTTTAGGGTTAGGTTTAGGGTTAGGTTTAGGGTTAGGTTTAGGGTTAGGGTTATAGCGCGCTTCTGTCGGCGCGCTGTTGTCGGCGCGCTTCAGCACTCATTCGTCGGCGCACTTTAGAACTCGCGGTTTTGTTACCGCGGTTTAGTCAGCCGCCCTTTTGTCGTTCACGCTTTGTGGGTGAACCCTACTTTGGTCCCCGGGCCCTTAAATCATTTATTTCCAAGTGTGATCATAGCATTCTTGGAGTATTTGATGAATGATTGTTTGGAGATGCAGTGGGAGGTATCTGAAGAGAGAGAAAAAACACCCAGAAGTAACAATCACTCATCTACTTCATTTTTTATTGTTTGTTTGTGTGATAAAGCTTGGTCCATTTTACACTGGAGAGGCATCAAGGCATCAAGCAGGAACCAAGAATCCCAAAGGTGCTTTTTCAAAAGGCAACTGGACTTTCTTTGTTTTTCCTTGAAGAGGTTTCATTTGTCATCCAAGATGCTTCTTCAGTTCTGAAGTCAAAACTGAAGAAGCTTCTTGGACGAGAAGCGAAAAGACTAGTTGCCTTTTGAAAAAGCACCTGTGGGACAATCATGACCTCAATGATTAAGAATCTCCATAGACACTTAGAAATCAAGAAAGGTTCCTTTTCAACTTCCTAATTATAGTAGTGTAGAGAATATAAGCTATTGGAGAATCCCAAGAATCCCAAGCCTTCTTTAGGTATGACTAGCTAATAACCCGGCATTGCCTGGGTATTTATAGACATCAAAGTGTTTGTCTGACAATATCATTCTGATAGGATATATGTTATGTAAAATATGGCTGATACCTCAACTTTGCCTTGTAAAATCACAAAGAATGCAGGTCTTGTGTTAAATTGTCATCTGCAAAAATAAATCCCTATTGACAATTTCTCATGATGTCTAGAAAAGTGTGCTATTTTCTCTTTGGGCAAACCTGTTTAATTGGTTCCATTCTCTAACAATGCACTTTTTAAAAAACGCTCTGCCTTCTTTTTCAAAATAAATAAATAAAATTCATCATTTTTCCATTCATCTTCCATTAAGCTTTCTTTAACAATCCAGAGAACAAAATCCATTGGCCCAACGGGAGCTGAAATTAGAGCTCAAATTACAATTCACACTTGAACTGCAAGAGTAACAAAATTTGAAAATGATATTTTCTGGTAATGAATGCATTCAAGGCAATCACAACGTGTTTGTAGCTAAGAAGGGAAGCGGGAGACAAAGCCATTGCATAACATATTCACTGTGAAATATTTGCTTGATGCAGATAATGATGTTGTACAAGTGTCAATGGGTTTATTCTCACAAGCAAGGATTCAGAGGGCTTCACCCGCACACCTCTCTCTCTCTCTCTCTTTCTCTCTCTCTCTCTCTGTGAGAGAGGGAGCCATTTTGAATGTCAGGCTAATTCACAATTTCTGTCAGCCAACAAGAATTTGACTAAAATATAAAATGTCTCCCATCATTTAACGGGTCCGTCTGTGAAATTCAGTAAAGTCTGAAGATGATCGTTCAACATGGCAGTGTGTATTCTGTAATGACTTTCGTTAGGATAATTTAATTGTAATTCACAAACTTACAACACATCCAATTCCACTAACCATTGTAAGCACAATTTCTCTAATAAAAAAAAACAGAAGAAAAATGTCTCCAATAAAATGAACTACAATTCATAAAAACTTATGCTCTTTAATCAAATGTGTTAGATGGAAAAAGAACTGATTGGTTTTGGGGGTTTTTTGGATGGTGGTGGGGGCTATCATATACTATCATGATTCTCCTCCTACAGTTATTCTCTCATTTGGAAGTAAGAAAGGAAAATAATTCTTCCAGAGATTCTGCGGGAACTACATGTCTGCCTTCTATTTCCAGTAGATTTTTGTCGTGAAATGGATGTTACTATTTTTGGTTTTCCTCAAAAAAACAATAGGCATAACATCCCTTATTGTCAATTGTATGCAAAGAACTGGAAGGCCTTTATCAAATCAAATTCTACTGCAGATGACTTCATGAACATGTCCATGCAATTTTCTTGATAACCTCACAGATAAAAGTGATTTGCCATTGTCTTCTTCCATTGTCTGACTTCCCAGTCTAGAATATCACTTTGATGTTGTCTGCAATTGTCCCATCCAAGTTTTAAGAGAGGTAATTCTACATTGTCTGCTAGGTAACAACCACTTTCTATCAAAGTCATCAGCAGGTTCCTGGAAGATGAAAAGAAGGTGTCAGGCCTGCAGCCATCTTTTCTTTTGGGTCTTTGGCCTGACACACTTTCTATTATTCTACTATGCATTTTCTATTGCGGGAAAATGGGAGGGGGATTGTACGGAGTTAGATGCTATGTAGCCATAACAAAATTCTTTCTAGAAAGCCAAGGTCATCCTTTGTCTTTGCACCTCTGCACCTGACCGGAACTGGATGGGTGGAACTTCCAGTATGGCAATGGAAGATTGGGCCATGTAATAGACTTATGGGTGTGGGGGCAAGATCTTCAACTTTCAACTGGGTGGGGAAAATCAGGAAGCTTTCAGATTCAAATTTTCCCAGATGTGCCAACATGGCTCTCTTAATAAATTGGAACTTTGCCTTGGACTCTGATTTACTTTTGGATGCTATTTGGAATCCCGACATTAACCCAAATCTCATTAGGTTTATATTTGAGAAGTATCTATATACTACTAAAACTCTCATTGTCAGGAGCTAGGTGAAATGGTACATCAAAGGGCAATGTTTTTTTGAATCTCAAATGGACTATTTTACAGAATGTATCCAAAATCTGGGACCCATGAATCCCGAGGCAATGAAATTTGGGGAAGTTGTGGTTGCTTCAGTGCTACTGACTAATGCTGCTGCACTGTTGGGCTGCTGCTGAAGTAATGTGATCATCATTTTCAATGTCCCATGACAGTTTCCAAGCCAGTCTCCCAATCCTTTGCTCCCTTCCCACCCAGCAGGAGGAAAGCGAAAGGTCAGGGAAGGGAGATTTTTGATGCTCCTGTTGTGTCCTGCCAGCGGCCAGTGGGTGCTGGCTGAAATAGAGTTGGAAATAACTTTCTCCCCATCTGATGCTTTCTAGTCTAGTCATTTCTAGACTCAAGCTGTCTCCATCAAGTTAGAGGCACTATTCTAAAGGACCTGTAGGAAGTTAGCACCCACCCCCTCCCTCTCCTAGAAAAATGAAATATTTTAGGAAATATTAAAAAGGTAGAATATTTTATTTCTTTAAACATGCTTGTAAAGACAAAGCAGCTTCCTGCTGCCCCCCCCCCCGCACCTTTGTCAATGGGCCTTTAAGATGTGAGTCAGTCTATTCTACATAACAAAGGTGGGGTTAGCCCTCTACCCATCTCACCACATCGCACCTGGCAAGATTACATCAGCCAGCAAGGCTCAAACAAGCTTTGGTCTCAAGACAGCCTACAAAGTTAGCTAAGATTCCTCCCCCCACCCCACCCCATGGGAGCCTGGCAACCAATCAGAATACTTTTCTTACACAGGAACAGGAAGTTCTAAGGTGGGGCCAGTGGTGGGTTCCGGCAGAGACTACTGCCGGTTCGTTCAGGGGTGCACCGTGAACGTGCTTGATGTGCACTGTGCGCACATGCGCAATACAACTTTTTTGCTCAGAAGCAAAAAAAACAAGATGGTGGTTCCTGCGCTGCTGGCAGGAGAACCGGTTCTGGGCCATGGCAGGTTCCAGCAACCCAGACTACCAAGCTAATACCAATTTTTCCAAACCGGTCCAAACCGATAGAAACCCACCACTGGGGAGAGGGTATAAAACTCCCAGCATCTTCACTCAACATCTCAAAGCATGTGAATATTATTATGTTCATAAGACTTGCACAACAGAAATGTGAGAACAGTGCCACTATTTGTATTTCCCCCCATACTTTCTATCATGAAAGCATGATGTGTACATTGCATTCAAAAGATGAAGCAAGGACAACTGCACAAAATCCCCATCTCTGAAAAGCCCATGAACTCTTCCTTAAGTAGCTATGGGCACAATTTCATGAAAATGCAGACTTAGGATCTGAAGATGAGTTAGTGGCAAGAATGATCTTGATTTGCAATATGGGTGGCTCATTCTTAACATTTTTCTTCAGAGATGGTGAAGATCTTAGCCATGGACAACAACAAGTTGGTGCTAGGTTTATGGACAATGTTTTATATTTCTTGTGTGTTGTGTGTATTTGGTTTGCATGCATGCATTTCATGTGATTGTGGTTTACATGAGGTAGAATCTCAGGGATCCCTCTTGGAGAATGTGTGTCATCGCAGGATGTAGCTGCCTTCTTAGGATGGGAAGCAGGACTCAAGTTCCGACAGCTGTCAGTCTCTGATGAAAATGAATTATTTCTAAGCAAATTCAGGGCTCCCTTACACTTGCCTACTTATTTTATTGTATTCCGCCCCAAGAATCAGAGCTAAAGTACCAGAAGAATTATGGAATCCGACCCCTTATTCAGTTCAGGAATCCAAAGGAGGTTGCTTTGTTAATATGCTCATCTCTGTTTCACTGCCAAAGAGCCAGCGCTGTCCACAGAGAACTCCATGGTCATGCCGAAGGCACACGGAACGCTGTTAGTTTCCCACCAAAGGTCGTCCTTATTTTTCTACTTGCATTTTTTACGTGCTAGTTGATAGTAGTATAGCCTTTATTGTCATTGTACATCATGTATACAACGAAATTGGTTTAGACTCACTGGTGCAATCCATAACAAAAATAATACAAACAACATAAATATTATAAAGAATAATTCCTATGCAAGTAATTAGAAAAAAGAAAAAGAAAGAATAAGAAAAACTAGTCATATGTTTCTGCGCGTGCATCAGAGGTGGGTTTCTACCAGTTCGGACTGGTTCGGCTGAGTAGGTGGTAACTCGGCTGGCCACGCCCCCAAACTGGTTCTATCGGCGGTGCCATAGGCGTCACCATCTTTATTTTTTTACTTATTGTGCATGTGCGCCCAGCGCATATCATGAGCGACCAGCAACATCAAGCGCGCCCATGTGCAAAATGTGTCCCTAAGCAAATCAGCAGTAGAAGAAGCCAGAACCCACCCCTGGTGTACATGGAGCAGTAGTGGGTTTCGGCTCCCATTGCAACCGGTACACTGCAACTGGAGCTGGGTGTGTACCATGGGCACGCATGCATGTTGCACACACATGTGCACCCACCGTGTGCACAGATGGCCCATTTCCTTCAAATACAGGTAAGGAACAAGGGAGGGAGGGAGGGTCCTCCAAAGCACTGTTCCGGTATGATGGCTGCTGCTTCCGGCAGGCACCGGTACGTGCGTACCAGGGCGTACTGCCTGCAACCAACCACTGATGTGGAGTGATTGTGGGAGTGATTGTGGTTTAAGAGTCTGACAGCCTAAAGATAGAAACTATTTTTAAACTTATTTGTTTGGCTGGCTATGCTTTGATGTCTTCTGCCCGATGGTAGAAGTGCAAAGAGACACTGACCAGGGTGGGAATCATCTCTGAGTATCATCCAATGGTGTCAGAGGGCAACCAATGGTTTCTTGTGCCGAATTGATCACTCTGTAGTGCCTTCCTGTCCGCAGCAGTTAACCAGTGTACCATACAGCAATGCAGTATCTGAGGACACTTTCCATCGTGGACCGGTAGAAAGAGATCATCAGCCATTGTTCCACCTGATTTTTTCGCAGGACTCTAAGGAAATGAAGTCTCTGTTGGGACTTGCCAATTACCAGGAATATGTTATTTTTCCAGCTGAGATCTTGACTAATAAGCACTCCCAAGAATTTAAAAGAGGAAAGCCTTTCCACACAGCCCCCTCGATATACAGTGGGGCAGGTTCCTCTCTGTGCTTCTGGAAATCTAGCATCATCTCCTTTTTCTTACTAGTATTTAGATGTAAGTTGATGGAAGGATTAGTTCTGATTAATCCTTCGATCACCCAGATCATCCTGCCAGAGCCGATAAAGCTTCTTGGGTGAGAAGTTAGGGAAGTTAGTTGCCTGTTGAAAAATCACCTTTGAGACAACTATGACCTGGATGACTGAGAACCTCCACAAACATTAAGCCCATATCGACACTTCTAAAATCTATTCTTTGAGATTCCCAGAATTGGATCCCTTTCTCATGTACAATACTTTCATGTACTTTCTCAAGTACAATAAGGACGTGGTGGCTCAGTGGCTATGATGCTGAGCTTGTCGATCAGAAAGGTCAGCAGTTCGGCAGTTTGAATCCCTAGCGCCGCCTAACGAAGTGAGCTCCTATTACTTGTCCCAGCTTCTGCCAACCTAGCAGTTCAAAAGCATGTAAAAATGCAAGTAGAAAAATAGGAACCACTTTGGTGGGAAGGTAACAGTATTCTATGCGCCTTCGGTGTTTAGTCGTGCTGGCCAAATGACCACGGAAACGTCTTCAGATGGTGCTGGCTCTTTGGCTTTGAAACAGTGGTGAGCAATGCCCCCTAGAGTCGGGAACAGCTAGCACATATGTGTCAGGGGAAACTTTACCTTTACCTTACCTTATGTACAAAAACAAGCTAATTTCCTATAGCTACTAATGTGTTCTGGAAATATCCTTTTTCTCTCATGTTCCTATTACACAGCTTGTACTTTCTTCCTTTACATCTGAGCTAGCCTACTAACCACTTACAAGATACATGAAATCTGTCTGAATCCGTCGCCCATTATCTTGAAGGAAACTGATTGGGAACAAAGAGGACAGAGGTAGGTGGGGACATCTAATTTCTTACCCCTATCATTTTCTGCTGAATCAAGGATGAGTGGAGAACACTTCAGTTCACCAGCCAGGAAAAGATCTTTGTTTATATCTTAAGACCTTGTTTAGTTTCAATGCTCTTCTCCTTGGAAAGCAATATTGATTAGAGCCAGTAATTGTCGTCTAATTGGCTGAAGATGCTTGTCTACTTCAGATAATTAAACTGAAGAAGAAAAAGGGGAAAGAAATGGGAGAGGAGAAAAAGGAGTCTTCTTAAACTCATTAACTGTGATGATCAATAGCAAAGAGAAGATCTGCACTAAAGACAGATGAGCAAAGGACAACTTGCTTGAAATGGACAAAGGATTCCAACAGGGAGTTTCAAACTTTTTGAGGTGACAGAACTTCCAAGTTTTTTTTTAAAAAAAACCACAATTTCTGATCCAAAAGCAAAATGATAGACAATTGATTGTATTATTTCCCCTTTAATCTCACATGGAACCCATCAAGTTATTGCAGAATTGTAGGGTTCTGCTATGGAATACAATTTGAAAAACCCTGGATTAAAAAAAACCATGAACTGCAGAGTGATCCTGTGCTACCCTTAATTCAGAAGTAGAGCAGGGCAGCCTTAAGACTGTCAAACCAATGCGGAAGTAAGCCTCTTTGTCCCCCATCCTTGACCTTATATATGCTTGTTGCTGTCTGTACTCAACCATTCAGCTGGCCAATAAGAAGTGAGGACATAATAACTCTGTCCTTGAACACAGGCAAAAATAATTCACTATGGCATTGTCAAAATCAATTTCAAATAGGTATTTTCTTTCTGTTCTGAATAGAACTTCTGCCTTACTACAGCAGATCCTCAGTTCCTTATCCCATAATTTCTTTTTAGGCACAAATTGAGTCTTCCTTCTATATTTTTGCTTCTCAATCTTTTAGAATGAAAAGGAAAGAATATTGAAACTTCATCTGCTCTGATATCCTGAAATGTGGATATGTCACTGTGTAGATCGGTGGTGGTGATTTTTTTTTTTTACTGATGGTTCTGTGGGTGTGGCTTGGTGGGTGTGGCAGGGGAAGGATACTGTATAATCTCCATTCCCTCCCAATCAGCTGGGACTCTGGAGGAAGAGCCAGTCAGAAGTGGTATTTACCAGTTCTCTGAACTACTCAAATTTTCTGCTACCAGTTCTCCAGAACTGGTCAGAACCTGCTCAAGTACACCTCTAGTGTAGATATTGTATAGGAACCCTCAATGTTGTGCTTTCAGTTCCTCCTAGTTTTGGTCTATTTCTTCCTTTCTCAGAACAGAACAGAATAACAGAGTTGGAAGGGACCTTGGAGGTCTTCTAGTCCAACCCCCTGCTTAGGCAGGAAACTTTACACCAGTTCAGACAAATGGTTATCTAATCTCTTCTTAAAAACTTCCAGTGTTGAAGCATTCACAACTTCTGGAGGCAAGTTGTTCTACTGATTAATTGTTCTCACTGTCAGAAAATTTCTCCTCAGTTCTAAGTTGCTTCTCTTCTTGATTAATTTCCACCCATTGCTTCTTGTCCTGCCCTTAGGTGCTTTGAAGAATAGTTTGACTCCCTCTTCTTTGTGGCAACCCCTGAGATATTGGAACACTGCTATCATGTCTCCCCTAGTCCTTCTTTTCATTGAACTAGACATACCCAGTTCTTACAACCATTCTTCATATGTTTTGGCCTCCAGTTCCCTAATCGTCTTGGTTGCTCTTCTCTGCACTCTTTCTAGAGTCTCCACATTTTTTTACATCATGGTGACCAAAACTGGATGCAATATCCCAAGTGTGGCCTTACCAAGGCATTATAAAGTGGTATTAGTGCTTCACGTGAATTTGATTCTATCCCTCTGTTTATGCAGTCTAGAACTGTGTTGGCTTTTTTGGCAGCTGCTGCACACTGCTGACTCATATTTAAATGGTTGTCCACTAGGACTCCAAGATCCCTCTCACAGTTACTAGTATTGAGTGAGAATTCTACATATACTGTACCTGTGCTTTCTGTTTTCCTTGCCTAAATATAGAACCTTTTTTCAGCATTGAATTTCATTTTGTTAGATAAATCAAACACTGGAAATCCCACCCTCATTAAATTAAAAGAATTTTCCACCATGATCCATATATACTGTATTTTTCAGAGTATAAGACGCACCTTTTTCCCTCAAAAAAGGATGAAAATCTGGGTGCGTCTTATACTCTGAAACAGCATTTTTACCTCCCAAAACCCCGCCCCCTTCACCAAAATGGCCGTACATAGCCTTTAGGAGCCTTGCAGAGTGCTCCTGGGATCTGGGGAGGACAGAAATGAGTGAAAAATGGGCTGTTTCCCCGCCCCCAGGAGCACTCTATAAGCCTCCTAGAGGCCATGTATGCTCTTTTTTTGACAAAAAATGGGCCCGTTTTGGGGAAGTCTGCAGAGTATAAAAACTTTTTTTTCATTTGTTTCTTCAAAATCTTGGTGTATCTTGTTAGCCTATGCTTAAGATTAGAAATGATTTAAATTGTTTAAAGTTGGTTCAGCAAGAAGAAGCTAAGGTCAATGTAGAATGTTATTAATTTTTTTTTATTTCTTTTTTTTCTCAATAGATTTTAGACTGTTTGTTAGAAATCCATACCGTGTACGGATTCTGGGAAGTTGGGGGGGGGAGGTGGAGGGGGGTTGGGGGAGAGGGTGGAGGGAGGGAGGGGTATATATTAGGCTAGACAAGAATTTAGTGGTAAACTAGAATTATTTTGATATACAAGAAATTGTACTTTGATGTCTTACTGATTGAGGAATGATGAAATGTTTGCCTTAAAAGAAATAAAACTTTTGGGGAAAAAAATCTTGGTGTATCTTATATTTCAGTGCGTATTATACTCCCAAAAATACGGTATATAATCATCCTCTCTCAGCAAAGGCATTCCAGTAATAATACTTGCAGAATTGATGCATCAAGCTGTCATCGTGGGTTCGGTTGTCACCTTCTTATATGCCTGGATATCCTAGCAAACTGAATGCCTTCTGGCTAAAACAGAAGTTTCCATCCATCTCCTTATTTTTGCAGCAATTAAACTTCAGTCACTTTAGTGGTTTTGGATGCCAGCACAATGCGTGGGAGAAGTCCACATTTTGCCAACCGTAAATGGAAAGCAGAGATGTTTTCTACAGGACGTGGAAATTGACCAACCGCATGGGCTTCTGGCATCTGAAGCCAGGAAGCCACATCTATGTGATTACTGAAAAGAGAATGAATACATCTGTTCTTGCAGTTTCTTTAGTGTGCCAAAAGGCTGGCAAAGCCCACTTACTTGCAAAGAAAATAATAAAAGGCAAGCAAGATCTGGATCCAAAATATATTTGCCCCAATTAAAGAAACTTTTAAAATCATCATCGTAAAATCATGTTTGCATCCCAGAGTGTGTCACTAACAAAGAAATATCAGGAAAATTGGTAGACTAAATAGCTTCCTCAAAAGTTAGCTACCCAGCATGTAAAAAAATTATTTTCAAGTAAATGGCAGTGAAATCTCAAGGTTTCCATAAAATCCTCTTAATTATCAGATTTTGGAAAGTCAATTTGTGTTGTAACACAAGTTGTTCCTGCTTGCCAGTTTAGGAACTTACAGTGAAATAAGATTAAAAAACAGCTCTATTTCTCATAAATAGGATCCATTATGAGAGGACAGGTTGTGCCTTCCAAAAGTATTATACTGCACACCCCATGCATTCCAACTAGCATGGCCAAAATGTCCCACAATTGTATGGTCCTTAAACTACAGGAGATCCATTAAGACCCAGATTTCTCCTTTGTATCCCTTCTTCTTAGTGGTTATCAAACCAGATTAGAATAACCAGAGTTCGTCGCTCAAAGCACAGTGGTTGGTAAGGTGCAAACCTATTATGAACCCTATCCTAAAATCCTTTCTGATCCCGAGTAAATCTATCTCTCCTTCGTAGAGTGAATTTTGTGTAGATTTGTGAAAAATTAGAAAATAATTAGCATGATGACAGGGGAAAGATGAGCAGCTTGGGGACACAAAAGACATTTTACATCAAGTCCAAAGACTGGTACAACTCATCCATTATCCAAGAGCATCCCACCCAGATAAGAACTCTTCAACGTCTCTTCCGCATCCCATCCCCTATGGTTTGGTGCCAGTGGTGGGATCTTGCCAGTTTAACAACCGGTTCGGTGATCACGTTTTTCACACCTTACACACACTGTGTGCACATATACAGCTTTACCAAAACTTATCTTCCACGTCACTTCTTTGGGCAGTGACGTGGCGCGACAGCTAAGGCGCGGCAATCCGCTCTGCCGTGCTAATCAGCTGAGAGGATATAGGTAAGTAAAGTGCAAGAGTAAGCAGATGGGCCCACCTGATCACCGTAGCGAACCGATTTGCTCTCAGCTGATCGTTGGAGCTACCGGTTCGCCTGAACTGGTCCAAACCAGCTGAATCCCATCCCTGTTTGGTGTGCAGCAGGAGATGGCCAAGATTGGGCCAGAGGTTTTCTATGTGCCAAGCCTTACAAATTGTGTCCCCCACAAAAACCAATTTATTTCTAAATACACGGTAAAAAGCTATTCTACAGATATGTATTCCTTTAAAAAATAATGTAGGCAGATAAATAGTGTTTCCCTGAAAATAAGTCAGGGTCTTATTTTCTATTGACCCCCAAAATAAGCACTTGGCCTTATTTTGGGGGAGATCTTATTATTTTTGAGGTACATAAAGCAGTGAGTATGGTCATCTCATGGCTGCTGCTGTGTTGCAATATTTTCAGGGAGGGCTTATTTTCAGGGGAGGGCTTATTTTAGCGCATGTGCTCAAAAGCCTAATTGGGCTTATTATCCGGGGAGGGTTTATTTTCAGGGAAACAGGGTATCTCTTTTGAAAGTTGCATAATTCAATCTGTATGCATTTTTCCCTAGACATCCTAGGGAACTACCTACCATTAGAACTAGATCAGGAAGAAAGTCTTGCTATATAGCAAAAGAATATAATGTAATAAGTTACTGTGTAGGAAAGCTGCAAATATTCTGTTAATTGTTTGGGCATCACAGTTGAGATCTATAGATTTTCTTCTCAGAACCAGATACACAACTGATTGATAACAGCTGCAGTCATTCAACACCTGTCTCCATACATGGCTGTGTTATCCAAAGAGGCAAAATTTACAGTAAAAGCCTATTATGGCAAAAATTGGGCACCTCCCTAGAGATAGGTTCTTTCCATCTTTTGGAGCTGTGCTGTTATTCTAAAAATCTCACTAGCTGCCTCTGGTTTACGAGCATGGAAGGCTGGGAAAAAGCACTTTGATGCAACTAGCCACCCTGGTGTGATTTCCCACTATCTCTACAAGATTATAGATATTTGCACACTAATTCATTGAGGCACTTTGAATTGCACTGTATGTTTTAAAAGTGCTAAAAAACCAACAGGCATTGAAGTGAAGCTCTCTATGTTGTCTAGTGCTTCTGAGCTACTCTTTTTTGCCCCCAACTAAAATATTCCAACTTTTTCCCCCACTTTCCATGCAAATCTACTTGCAAATGTTCTGAGCGGACAACTGCCTCTGTGCTTACTTAGCTAGGACATGCTAATTCGGTTTAGCAATGAATTTGTTTAACTGGCCAAATTGCCAAGCCTGGAAGATAGATTTCACTTGCATTGGAGGACTTGGATGAAGCGATGCAAATCAATGCAACACATTAAACCTATTTGCTTCTGGATCTTGCTCAGATCTTGTCTTTGTTCCAGAAGGAGGCCGTATGCAAGAGATAACCGCTTTCTCTATTTGTACAATTTATTAGTTAATCTGTTTCTAACTGGGAACTAATTAAAGGAAGTGAATGCTTGTTTGGAAATGAGGATTAAACATGGGTAATTATTATAAATGCTACATTTCTAGTTCCACTCAGGCTTATTCATTCCCCTGTGCCCGTCTCTCACCTCTGGCAGATTGCTGATGATAATATATGGAGGGTCTTTTGTGAGTACTTGTTTCTACAAGCTGAAGCCCTTCATTTGGTATGGTTGACAAGTATTCCCTTTGCCTAAGAACATTAGTGGAGAGTATTTTCTTCTTGCAAATTCTTTTGACTGGCTGCAAATGAAGGCAGGGAAGTGGCAACTGCATAAAACCTAGTGTTAAAAACAATGTGTGTGAATCAGTTCATCTGCTGTAGACAATCCAAATGTACTGTGAATATCAGGATAGTGGGAGCTTTTTTTCCCTCTTGAGATTTTTCTCTATTAGTCATGTCTTGTCTGCCAGGCACAAAGAATCAGGACCATTTGTAAATCTTCAGCCTAGATTTATTCAAGCCAACATCACAAGAATCTAGTTAACTAACAGTAATCACTACAACGATGCTAAATAAATGGAGTTCAAGGGGGCGGGGCTTGGATCTCTGGTGACAATGCAAGGAGTCTAAACTGATGACATGTCTAACTCCACCTCCACCCTCCAGCTTGGCCTGCTCTACTCTGTCCTCCACCATCCTCTGGAATGCATTCAAGTTCACGCCGACTGCTTTGGTGAATCCATCCAGCCACCTCATTCTCTGTCGTCCCCTTCTTCTGTTGCCCTCAATCCTTCCCAGCATTAGGCTCTTCTCCAGCAAGTCCTTCCTTCTCATTAGGTGGTCAAAGTATTTGAATTTCATCTTCAGGATCTGGCCTTCTAAAGAGCAGTTAGGGTTGATCTCCTCTAGGACTGACCAGTTGGATCGCCTTGCAGTCCAAGGGACTTGCAGGAGTCTTCTCCAGCACCTTAGTTCAAAGGCCTCAATTATTTGGTGCTCAGCCTGTCCAACTTTCACAGCCATCCATTGCAACTGGGAAAACCATAACCTTGACTATACACATTTGGTTGGCAGAGTGATGTCTCTGCTTTTTAGTATGCTGTCTAGATTTGCCATGGCTTTCCTCCACAGGAGCAAGTGCCTTATTCTAGGGTATGGCTATCCTAACTCCCTTCCTCTTCCTCTATGCAGATCTGGCTGTGTTGCCTCTGGCTTCACTTCCCTCCTTGGAATGTGTGCCCTCCTTCCTGGGAAAGTACTGTTTCACAGTAGTCCTTCACATCACCCTGCCCCTCCATAGGCATAATCCATCATATGACCTTGCTTTTTCTGTTTTTATAAGAAACCCTCCCCTATAGAAAATATATTGTTGTATGTGAAAACATACAATCTTATTCATTTTTGCTTGGCAAACTAATTGGGTTAGGGCTCCAGGTTAGCATGTAAGTTACACCCACTCAAAGTCAAAAAGAAGCGGCAAAGTTTATTTCTGAGTATGAAAAAAAACAACCATCAATTACATTGATCTCTCCAGTGGTTCTTTTTCACCTCATTGAAAGCTTCTGCACTGTAGACAAATTCCTTGTGTTTAATCACAATTGGTCAAGTAAAGTATTTTTTATTTTTTTTATTTGTTTTGTCAAGTGTGTATAATAGATATAAGTACATACAAGATTATGAATACATGAAATGGATATGAATAAATGGGGTTGTTAGGACAGGGACAGCAGGCACATTGGTGCACTTATGCACCCCCTTACAGACCTCTTAGGAATGGGGTGAGGTTAACAGTAGACAGTCTAAGGTTAAAGTTGTGGGGGTTTGGAGAAGAAGCCACAGTCAGGTAGCATATTCTAGGCATTGACCACTAGTTAGTTAGTAGACTAACTAACTAATTAATAACTAATAATTACTAACCAACTAACTAGTTAGTTAGTAGACTAGACTAGACATTCTAGTCTAGTCCTGGTCCTGGTCCTGGTCCTGGTCCTGGTCCTGGTCCTGGTCCTGGTCCTGGTCCTGGTCCTGGTCCTGGTCCTGGTCCTGGTCCTAGTCCAGTGGTGGCATACTGGTGCCTGCTGGGAGCACCAGATACCGTTCCGGTATAGTGCTCCAGTGGGCACCCACACGCCTTCCCTCCTTACCTGTATTTGAGCTGATCGGGGCTTTCGTGCACAAGCACGGAGTGTACGGTGCCTGTGCAACACTCCGCTGAGCAGCTGGAGCATCGCAGAGCATTGCGGGCGGTAAGTACACATGCATGCGCTGCACTCATGCATGTGGTGGACACCCGGCCCCATTGCATGGTTGCAAGAGGATCCGGAACCCACCACTGTCCTAGTCCTAGTCCTAGTTCTAGTCTAGTCTGATCTATTTTTTTTTGTGGCCAAGGAGAATGACCCAAAAAACATAAAATATTTATAAAATATCTTCATTTGCAGTCATAACTTTGGTTTTAGGTTTTTCGATTCTATCAAATCCCATCTTACAGGCTAATTTCTGTGTTGCTTTCCACAGGCCATTTTACAAAAATCCTGTGTCTTTTATGTGATGAGAAGAACAGAAGCAACTGTGGGTAATGAGAATGATATTATTTAAAAACAACAACTCTGAACTGATCGGAGTGGAACAATGCATAGCAGGATGGCTAGCTTTATTGAAGAGATTAATGTACTTGATAGTACCGTAGAGAACTGGACATTATATATAGAAAGACTGGGACACATTTTGGGGGCAAATGAGATGGATACTGGGGTGGGGAAGTGCCTGTTTGAAGAGTTTTATAAGAGGCAATATATGTAGTTAATTAGGGACTTTAACTGCTCTATAAAACTCTGGTTACTCAGCTTTGTGTAACTAGTAAAAACAATGCAGGAACATTTTGATTCAGCATCATTATCAATTCCAGAGTAGTTCAGATTATATAAGTACAAGTAAAAAAGGGGAAGCCCACTACAGCATGTTCAGCTGTATTTTAAAAAGATACTCATAGTTATAAATTTAGTGAAGAGCTAAACTGCACATTGAGAGATTGGTTAGTGGGTGGAATTCTGAATAAAATATTGAAAAGGGGATTCTTAACACAGCTGGATTTAAAATTCAATAAGGTATTTTAAAATGGTATCTCTATGGAAACTGTTGCTGGAGATATTATACAGATCAGGAATGAAAACACATATAAATCATCTGTAATAAACCATACAGACAATGATGGGTCTAACTGAACTTTGATGTCATTGTAGCAGAGGTTTAGCCATACTAGCTCAATGCAGATTTAAAGGCAAAACCTGCAGAAAACATGATATAGTGTATTGTGGACCTGAGATAGAACATATTCAGAGAGCCTTTGGCTCAGGGAAAAGCTAACTATTTGCTAAGCCATTTGCTAAGCATTATGAAATAGTGGCAACAACACCATTTTTTAAATAGAGATAATAGTTTAGGCCAGAGATGAAAAATCTAATAATGAATCTGAATCTAAACTGAAAATCCAACTGCATAAAAGGTGATACTAATACTCAGTGACGTGCGGTGAAGTTTATGACTGGTGAGGCAGCAATTTTTTTTAGACTTGTGGATTTCAACTTCCAGAATTCCACAGCCAGGCATGCTCAGTTCCGATTTAAAGCGACAGCATTTGTTTTTCTCCTTTGCTAAATAAGTTTCCTTGTTTCTTTTTCTTCTCCCTTCCCCTCCTTCCTCCCTCCCTCTCTCCCTCCCTCCCCCCTCTCTCAAACACACACACACACACACACACACACACACAGTTGCACCAGGAGGATGAAGTTTGAATTTCTCCCCCTCCCTCCGACCCACACGTAACTTTTCCAGCTGTTTCAGAGAGGATTTCAACTCTGCTCTTGCCTGTCATCATGAAAAGAAAAAAAAATGTAAAAGGAAAAAGGCAAGAGCTGAGGTCAGGCTGGGCTAGTTGCTGCCATGACGTGCCTCATCTATGTCAGGAATTTTTCGGCTTTTAACCCTTGCTTAACTCTGCTCGAGTGATCATAAAAAGTCAGACTAGATGAGGCACATTGTTCTCCTGCCGCCTCCTGTAGAGGGCGCTTTTTCAGAGGCTTTTTTAAACAGTTAAGCAGATTCATCCATGGTGACTCTGGCAGCAACTAGCTCAGCCTGCACTCAGCTCTTGCCTTTTTCTTTTTACATTTTTTTTCTTTTCATTATGAGGGTGGTGAGGCTCTGCCTTCCCTGCCTCCCCTGACTGCACGTCCCTGCTAATACTTCTGAGTCAGAAGCACTGAAGTGCTTTGGTAATAAAAAGATTTGCTGGTGACATCAACATTGCCTGGGGGACACCCAATTCAGGGCTCCTTTTGCATCCCCATGAGGTTGCCCATTGAAGTTGTCTATTTGTAGTCATTCACTTTTGAACTGCTGGGTTGGCAGGAGCTGGAGCACGTGAAGGGAGCTCACCTCACCCTGTAGTAGCAGTGGGTCTTGAATGTGAGCCTGCCAATTGTCAGCCCAGTGTTCTAACTTCCTGAGTCACCACACTCCTTTATCAAAGGTGATAAGAGACCAGCAATATGGTTTACATAAGAAATTGTCAAAATATTCATGAACTGGCAGAGACATGGTAACAAGGTCAACCAATGAATAGGGCTTAGTAACAAGATCAAGTAACAAGAATTGAAACTGAAACTAGTTTTGTCTGTTCTCTGAACTGAAACAATCTCTCCTCTCTACCACGTTGGAAGAACCACTCTTGGTACTGCATATATTACTTCATGTGTTATTATGTATATAAAGAAGTTAATGAACCCTGCTGAATCAGTTATCTGTGTGTGCTTTCTGGATTTGATTTTTGCAACAAACTGACAGAAATGAATGGCTAAATTAGTAAATTAGTAAAATTGGACATTCATCTTCAAGTAGTGGTTATAAGCCAGTGAAAACCTGATAGCATTTCAAAAATTCTAAATCTTTGGAGTCCTAGTGGATAATAACTTAAACATGAGCCAACCGTTTGTGGCAGCAGTTAAAAAAGCTAATACAATCCTTGGTTGTATAAACAGAGGCATACAATCAAGGAGGGACTGAGAAAGATGCAGCCAGGGACCAGAATGGAGTCATGCTGCTAGTTAGTTTGACAGCAGTAAGATAGACATTGCTCTGAGACGAGATGGGGCAAATGCAGTCTAAAGCAACTGATGATATTTATGCAAAGGGTTCTCCCTCCTATAAAAATATTATGTCCAAAAGATATTATAGGAGAAATTACTTATGTAAAAGAGAACTGTCAGGCCTGGAAGCCACCTTTTGCATTGGGCCTTCAGTCCTGCCACATACAATGCTGTGGGAAACTGGGAGAGGGGATTATATGGAGTATGGGAGATATATAGTCAAAATAACATGCCTTTCTCAGAGAGTCAAGGACATCGTGGTGTATACCTGGTGTGACATGACTGAGAGGCATCTCCAGTTGGGACAGGGTCTGATTGGACCATGTGATGGATATGTGGGTGCTGGGCAGGAACTTGAACTTTTGTTTGGGTGGGGAAAACCTGGAAGCTTTCAGATTTGGGTTTTCCCAGATGTGTCAATATGACATCTCTAATAAAATGGAACTTTGAGGAACTTCAAGCTCGGAGTCTTCTTTCGTTGAGGGTGTACCTTGACATGAACATCTTAAGATCTACAAGATAAAAATGCAAAACAACCTTTCCATGCTGCAGAAATATCAGAACAGTAAGAACTTGCAGAAATACTGGAGAAAATGCACACATGCATGCACATAATCATGTGAACAGTCTTGTGACATCATGCTGCAAGTTGGCTCACCACAGGCATAGGGAAAAGAGCAGGATTCACATTGCAACATAGAAAGATGCTTGCATTTCTCTGAACTCTTTTTCCTCCCTTAAGATGCTCTTGCCTCTACTTGTTAGTGATTCCTGACATGTACGCTTTGGCACAGGTCCTGTTTATTCCGATCAGATTTGTTCAGGAGAGCTTTCTAAAAACAGATTTCCAGTACAGCTTTTAACAAGTTGCTGGATTCTTTTTTTGGGCAACATTGGAAAAGTCACTCAGAAAGAATTTGCCATTTTGGAGGAAAAGCAAATGCAATCAATAAACATATTTGGGAGAGAAACACCAAGAGGTTTGTCCCTTGATCTTTTAAAATTATTTGACTTAGCGTTGACTAACAAAACATTTCCAGAACTATAGGATGAGAAGAGAGAGAGGGAAAGGAAAGGAAAAGAAAGGAAAGGAGAAGGAAGGGAAGGAGAAGGAAAGGAAAGGAAAGGAGAAGTAAAGGAAAGGAAGGGAAGGAGAAGGGAAGGAAAGGAAAAGGGAAGGGAAGGAAAGGAGAAGGAGAAGGAAGGGAAGGAGGAGGAGAAAGAGAAGGAGAAGGAAAGGAAAGGAAGGGAAGGAGAAGGGAAGGAAAGGAAAGGAAGGAGGAGGAGAAAGAGAAGGAACAAGAGAAGGAGAAGGAAAGGAAATGGAACAAAAGGAAAGGAAAAGGAAAAGGAAAAGGAAAAAGAAGGAAGGAAGGAAGGAAGGAAGGAGAAAGGAAAAAGGAAAAATGTGATACAGAAGGCACAACCACTGCAAGACCCTAAGATATTGCCTAAACATCAGGTTCTCAGACTGCTAGTTTTAATAACATGAACAAACAACAAATTTCATCAAAGCTGTAGAGTTGCTGTCTTTGTAATTAAAGCCCACAGTCCCTGCTTGGCTCTACCTTTATATGCCTCGTGTTCAGGGATGAGTTGCTGCCGGCATTACTGCTGGTTTGGTGCGCGGTCCGCTCACGTGCACAGTTTCCTATAAATAGATCTGCGCAAGCGCAGAACATTTAAAAAGATCAAAAAAAGAAGTCACAGCAACCAGTTCGGAGGCGTGGCTATCATGCCGTCCCTACCGGCTCGGAGACCCAGTCACCATTTCTACTACCGCTTCCAAACCGGTGCAAACCAGTAGGAACCCACCTCTGCTCATGTTTCTCTTCTTCTGCAACAGTCACCACTCCCAAACTAACATCTCCTTGAATGATAGGAAAGGCAATGAGCCTGGGATAGCGATTATATAGAGGGTGGCATATTCACAAAGCTGCAACGTCTAGGATTACAGTAGGTTAGCTTCAGCTCCTGATTTTTCTTGTCTTCCCTCGCCAAGGTCAGTGTCATTATCTTAAACCATAGGATACTGGTGACCTGTCCAAACACCAGCCCTTCACTTAATAGATTTCTGATGTTTCAGGAGAAGGTTTCATGCCATCACCTACGATTTAAAGACAGGACTTTGAAAGGACATGCAGAGAGTGAAAATAGCCAAAGAGTCAGTGCCTAAGAAGGTATTTTAAAAGATATGAGCAAAAAATGAAAGATGAAGGAGTCTGTTTCTATTCAATCTTATATTTTCCCCCCTTCGGTTCTGTCATGTCTCATTCTTGGAGACCGCCTGGATGAGTCCCTCTAGATTTCTTGGCAAGGTTTTTCAGAAGAGGCTTGCCGTTGCCTTCTTCCTAGGGCTGAGAGAAAGTGATCGGCCCATGCTCACCCAGCTGCCTTTGTGCCTAAGGCAAGAGTAAAACTCATAGTCTCCTGGTTTTTGACCCACTGTACCAGGGATGAGCAACCCATGGCTCTGGAGCCACATGTGGCTCTTTCATCCCTCTGCTGCGGCTCCCTGTCACTGGTTGGCACCACAATTTTGAGAGGAGCTTCGCATTGTGGGGGGGGGGAGAAGCACAGTGCACCAGGAGAAGACTCTATGGCAAGAGGCAGGTTTTCCAGTCGGCTCCACAATGAATAGGGCTTTCAGTTACGAAAGGGGGAGGAAAAAGGATGCTGCACTAAGAGGAGACTCTATGGTGGGGGAACTGAACTTCTGATCAGCTCCAGGATTGAATGGAGGGCTTCCGGTTAGGACCTTTGTGGCTCCTGGTGTTTTCTGTGGAAAACGGGTCCAAATGTTTAAGGTTGCCAATCCCAGCACTATATCAAACTGGTTGTGAATCCAATCATTAATCAACTTGACATATCTATCCCAAGAAAGAATATATGAGAGGGATCTTGGAGTCTTAGTGGACAACCAGCTAAATATGAGCCAGCAGTGTGCAGTGGCAGCCAAAAAGCCAATGCAATCCTAAACTGCATTAGCAGAGGGATGCAATCAAGATCAAGTGAGGTACTAATACCACTCTATAAAGCCTTAATAAGACCACACCTAGAATACTGCATCCTGTTTTGGTCACCACACTATAAAAAAGACTCTAGAAAAAGTGCAGAGAAGAGCAACCAAGATGAATAGGGGACTGGAGACAAAAAACATATGAAGAACGGTTACAGGAACTATGCATGGCTAGCCTAGTAAAGAGAAAGACCAGGGGAGATATGATAGCAGTGTTCCAAAATTTGAGGGGCTGCCACAGAGAGAAGGAAGGAGTAAAGCTATATTCCAAGGCACCTGAAGGTCAAACAAGGAATAATGGGTGGAAATGGATCAAGGAGAGATTCAACCTAGAAATAAGGAGAGCTTTTCTGACAGTGAGAGCAATCAATCAATGGAGCAGAAGTTGCCTTCAGAAGTTGTGGGAGCTTCATCACTGGAAGCTTTCAAGAAGACACTGGACTGCCATCTGTCAGAAATGATGTAGGGTCTCCTGCTTGGGTTGGGGGTTGGACTGGATGACCTACAAGGTCCATTCCAACTCTGTTAATATATTGTTTAAAAATGAATGTAGCTAGTTACTATTTCGGGCTACTTTTTCTAGCACAGAGCTAGGGAACAATGGCCCTTTTATGACTTGCAAACTTCAATTCCAAGATTTCCAGATCCAGCCGTGCTGGCTTGGGAATTTTGGGAGTTGAAGTCCACAAGACATAAAGGGGACATTGTTCCCCACCTCTGTTCCAGAAAATCAGTAGACATTTTACTTGCGAATGAAAATAAATTAAAAATATTTTGCCTTCACGTTTTTGTCTTTTTTTCTTTCTAGTCATTCCATGTGGCCATTTCCTGTAGCAGGGCCAGAAAAATGTTCAGCTCGTCTTCCTATTGTATAAGTCAAATGAAGATGCTCCAAAAGGAATGGGAGATGTGCATTAATAAACTTATGGTGTTCAACCTTACGGAAAAAGCATTTATTTCTATTGCGGGCGAAGATGCCATAAATGTTCTGATTGGGAAATATAAACCCATATGGAATCAGTAGCATAAAATAGCTGACTTTATACTAATCCATAAATTCACATTTATGGAGGAAAGAAAGCCATCTGAAGGGTCATTTCCTGAAAAATTGGAATAGCTGTCAAGGGAGGTGATTTACTCTAGGAATTGTTTTGTATAATTAAATGAAAAATGTGCAAACTTAATGGGCTGTGCAATTTAGCCATCTGAAGTACCATTTGGGTTAGCTGTGCAATTATTAGGTTGGGCAAAGAAAAGATTTGTGTGTATTTAAGTGGAGATGGTACACACAGTGGGAAATGCTTGTCTTTGAGTGCATGTACACATATATGTGCATATTTCATGCAAAATCCATTGTAGAAATAGCATGTTTTTAAAGTGATTTTCAAAGGCACAGGAGTTATTAGTTATGTAAAACTGCAGAATAGCAGATATGGGCTGATCCCATATCTGGCAAATGCCCAAGTATGTCCCCAATCATGATTGTGATATCTAACCTTTTCTTTCTTTCTTTCTTTCTTTCTTTCTTTCTTTCTTTCTTTCTTTCTTTCTTTCTTTCTTTCTTTCTTTCTTTCTTTCTTTTTCTTCTTCTTCTTCTTCTTCTTCTTCTTCTTCTTCTTCTTCCTCTTCCTCTTCCTCTTCCTCTTCCTCTTCCTCTTCCTCTTCTTCTTCTTCTTCTTCTTCTTCTTCTTCTTCTTCTTCTTCTTCTTCTTCTTCTTCTCTTCTCTCTCTCTCTTTCCCTCCCTCCCTCCCTCCCTTCCCCCCAGGCTCATTTTCAGCCTCCTTGGCCTCCAGCAGCACTCCGCCAGTTAAAAAGGGGCCACGCGGGATCTTCGTGTGGCCTGTTTTTGGCCAGCAGAGCTCTGCAGGAGAACTGGATGGAACTGGATTACAATTATGTGGCCTCAAATAAATGCCTGATCTGGATAGAAAACAAGCAATATCCTATGTTAATACTACAGTTTAATGCCAGATTTTACATACTGTAGGTTAATCTACAATCAACAATCTATAATTGACAGCCGTTTCTATTTACTGTCCTGGAAATTTACCTCTGCTATTAGATTTTGTATTATCATGTTATTTATGCCATTGTATTTTTATTATTAGTTGAATAATAAAAATACAATGGTATAAATAGCTTTTCTGCCTGGAAAAGCAATTTACTATTAAACAATGAGGCATAAATTTAGAAATAAAAAGTTTAGTAAAGCATGAAGAATAACTAATAAAAGTTTGCCAGTAATATCTGGTAAAAGAGATAGGAAAATGGTTATAGTAAAGAACTGTGGAAAGAAAGAAGAGAAGGGAAAAATCACATCTTGAGCCTGTGTTCAAACACCCACCGTGACCACCCCCACCCCCAACATGCATGCATGCACGTGCACACACACACACACACAAACACACACACTGGCCCTCCAAGGTCGGACACAACCCTGATGCGGTCCTCAATGAAATATTGTTTTACACTCTTTTTCTCAAGGACATTGCAAGAGTCACATTTTAATGGCTTTCCAGAAAACCAACAGGATATGTAACAATATGATATGAGGGAGATGTGTTTTGAAGAAGCAGAGGTCAACCCTGTATGGTCCTTCTTGGGTCATCCTTGTGGTCCTTGTAGACAGAATTTTCTGCATTGGCATCCTTCAGTCTCAAAAGACTACGATATCATGCTCTGAGAAGAGATCAAGGCTGGAATGTCTTCTCCAGACAAGGAGATGAAGCCTGGGTAGATTAATATGGAAGATAGACTGTTACTCAAGCAGCAGATCCCCCTCTCCACGTTGTTGAAATGGTCCAATGAAACGGCAGAGTCGATACGATTGGTTCCAGCTGCATTGCAGGAGTTACCAGAACATGGTTGTACGCAGTCACAAACTGCTTCCGGGACTCCGGTTCCGGATTTTGCCTCAAGGTTGACTCCTGAAGCCTTTTCCAGTAGTGGATATAGCCACAAGGCAGTGGAGGTTTGCAATCAGAGTTTCCCTTCTCCTAGAAGATGGTTCTGCCGCTTTAGGTGGTGGCGCTTCAACTCCGACGGACCTTGAATGAAGCAAATTATCTAGACCCCTTTCAGTCTGGCTTCAGGCCTGGATACAGGACAGAAACTGCTTGGGTCGCACTGACCGATGATCTCTGGTGTTCCAGGGATAGAGGACATTCCTCTATCCTGGTGCTTCTTGACCTCTCAGCGGCTTTTGATACCATCGACCATGGTATCCTTCTGCGACGGTTAGAGGAGGTGGGGGTGGGAGGCACCGTTCTACGGTGGTTCTCCTCTTACCTCTCTGACAGGTCACAGTCGGTGTTGGTCGGACGACAAAGGTCAACCCCTAGGCCCCTTAAATGTGGGGTGCCGCAGGGTTCGGTCTTGTCCCCCCTCCTATTTAACATCTACATGAAGCCGCTGGGTGAGATCATTCGACAGCACGGGGTTAAGTATCATCAGTACGCTGATGATATACAATTATATCTCTCTGCCCCGTGCCAGCTCAGTGTAGCGGCGGACGTGATGTGCCGGTGCCTGGAGGCTGTTAGGATCTGGATGGGGGTAAACAAACTCGTGCTCAATCCCGACAAGACTGAGTGGCTATGGATGTTCCCCCCGAAGGACAGCCCAGATAGTCCATCCTTGATCCTGGGGGGTGAAAACTTACACCCCTCAGAGAGAGCACGCAATTTGGGGGTCCTGGATGTATCTAGGTCCTAGGCCAGAAAGGACATATTGACTTCCACCTGGAAGGAAACTAGTATCTAAGCAGGGATTTTACCTGGGAAAATCTAATGCTGCTGCATTCTGGACCAGTCAAAACATCTATGCATCTTCAACAGAAGGTGCCTTGCAATAATCCAAATGAAAAGTAGTTGAGCCAGGTATTTTCTCCACTCCCAGAGATCATGAACACCTGCTTAGAGCTTCCTGACCTCGGGGACAGGAGAAAATTGCATCCACAAGGGTTTGTGAATAAACCCATAGTCCTGATTTACGCCATGAGGGATGTGGTGGCTCAGTGGCTAAGACAGTGAGCTTGTCAATCAGAAAGATTGGCAGTTCGGTAGTTCAAATCCCTAGCGCTGCGTAACAGAGTGAGCTCCTGTTACTTGTTCCAGCTTCTGCCAACTTAGCAGCTCAAAAGCACCTAAAAATACAAGTAGAAAAATAGGGACCATCTTTGGTGGGAAGGTAACAGCGTTCTGTGCGCCTTCAGCATTTAGTCATGCTGGCCACATGACCACAGAGACGTCTTCGGACAGCGCTGGCTCTTCGGCTTTCAAACTGAGATGAGCACCGACCCCTAGAGTCGGGAACGACTAGCACATATGTGTGAGTGGAACCTTTACCTTTTACATTACCTGATTGACTGACATAAGTTTTGATCTAGTGAGAACAACTTTCCGGTTCCCTGGGTATATTTTGCACCATGTTGAAGCTCTTGGGGTTGTGACAGGAGGGAGGGACAGCACAGAGCGAGTGAGACTTGGTCAGGTGGAAAAACATTCTATTTTAGTCCCAGTCACGTATTTGTTAAATGGAAGTAAAAACAAATGGATCCCTTGGGATTTGCCTGAATCTGAAGCAAACAAGAGCTGAGTCATGCTAAATAAAAACAAGCTACTGTCTGAATAAGATGCCATGAATGCGCCTTTCTCTCTTTTTCACCACCTTTGTGGTGGGAGAAATGTGAATAGCATAACCAGCCTGTGGTTCAGCCTCCAATAAGGTATGAATAACAATCCCTTTGACTCATTTCAGCAGAAATCATAAGCAGCTCCCTCGGGAAAGGTGACTCATATATATCCACATCCATTAATTGAAAGGGAGCCTCCAGCATCATATTCATACTGAAGTGTGATCAACACTGTATTTAAACCAGTGGGGGTGGGGGAACCAGGGGTGGGTTCCTGCCAGCTCTAACCTCTTCTATAGAAGATGTTCCACAAATCTACCAGTTCCAGCTCCCTCTCCCCGCCCGTCCGCACATCATCAAGATGAAGAGCGAGAGGAGGAATTCTGGGAGTTGAAGTCCACAAGTTTTAAAGCTGTCAAGTTTGAACACTCCTGGGGTTTTTTTCTAAAGGGTTATGGGTGCGAGGGTCTTGTAACTTGACAGCTTTAAGACTTGCCTGCTTCAAATGCCAGAATTTCTGAGCCAACATTTTGGTTGCTAAGCAAGAGCGTTGTTAAGTGAGTTTCACTACATTTTACAAGTTGGCCGTGCCCGCCCAGTCACATGACTGCCAAGCTACTCCCACTCAGTCACATGGCCAGCAAGCCACTACCACCAGGTCACATGGCCAGCAAGTCATACCGACAAAGCAGGCCACACCTACAGAAGTGGTTCTAAAAAAATTTGAAACCCACCACTGGGGGGAACCAAACATTTAATTCAATTTATCACCTCTTTCTTCAAACACCCAGTTCTATTCCTTCCTTCTCTCCATTATGTGACAATAACATTAAATAACATTTTAAGTTATCTCATTTTTCCTTCTCTTTTTCCTTCTCCTCATTGTAAGACCACTCCTAGAATACTGCATCCATTTGTGGTCACTACACTATTTTAAAAGATGTTGAGACTCTAGAAAGAGTGCAGAGAAGAGCAACCAGGATGATTAGGGGACTGGAGGCTAAAACATATGAAGAACGGTTGCAGGAACTGGGCATGGCTAGTCTAGGGACTAGAGAAGGACCAGGGGAGACATGATAGCAGTGTTCCAATATTTAATGGGCTGCCTCAGAGAGGAAGGGGTCAAGCTATGGAGGAAGGCCAGGCAATGAATAATGGATGGAAATGGGTCAAGGAGAGATTCAACCTAGAAATAAGGAGAACTTTTCTGACAGAACAATCAACCAGTGGAACAGAAGTTGCCTTCAGAAGTTGTGGAAGCTCCATCACTGGAAGCTTTCAAGAAGAGACTGGGCAGCCATCTGTCAGAAATGGTTTAGGGTCTGCTTGGGTGGGGGTTGGACTAGATGACCTACAAGGTCCCTTCCAACTCTATTAATCTGTATCTGTATGTAAACTTTTTTTAAGATGTTTTATTTTATCTCGTTTAACTAAGAAGCTTCCAGGCTGACTCAATGTTTGAATTGTCCAAGGTTTCAAGCAATTTGTCCGCCAGACTGTTTCATAAAACTCATATAATATTTCATGCGATTGTTGCCTACAGCTTATGAAGCTTATTAGCATCTTTGTGTTTATGATATTTTATTGTGTGCTTTCATTACATTAATTGTTTGCTGTGAATTTGAAAGGATGAGGGGGGGAATCTATTTAAACTGAGCATCTGTTGCTCATCTGGCCACCTCTGTAAGCCAAAAAGGAAAAAAAAGACCCTCATTTCCTCATTTCAATTTAATTTTTCTACCATTAAGTTAATTTTAATGCATTGCTGTGTTATTTTGAAATTGAAATTCACATCAAAAATGCCTGCTGTTTTTTATGCACATTTCTTCTAATATGCTCATTTTATATGCAGTTTTCTGTATATGCATGGGGATATATATATATATATATATATATATATATATATATATATATATATATATATATATATATATATATATATATATATATATATATATATATATATATATATATATATATATATATCCCCATGCATATACAGAAAACTGCACGTAGTGACAGTCCATATATATATATATATAGGATTTTTACAGCCCCTGGTAAGCCCCAATTATGGGAGGAAGCTAACTTCTTCCATCATCTGTCAATCGGCTCGTCACAAGAGTCCATATTTTTACTGTTGCCTTTGTTATATTTGTGTTTTTTATTTGTGCTGATCTCCCTTTATTTATTTATCAGCACAAATAAAAAACATGTGTGTGTGTGTGTGTGTGTGTGTTTGTTTGTGTGTGTGTGTGTGTGTGTGTGTGTATATATATATATATATATATATATATATATATATATATATATATATATATATATATATATATATATATATATACACACACACATACAAACATACATACATACACACACACACACACACACACACACACACATACATACATACACTTTCCCCTATAGCTGGTTGATAATTTGCAAGATTGCATCACATGATTTGGAAAAATAAGTATTTTTAGGCATTTGGGGAAGAGCAAATAAGGTAAGCTTATATATGAAACTGAATGAATGAACTTTTCCTCCATTCCAGTTGACAGACGGGCAGGATCAGACTAATCAGATAAATGCTACAGATATGGTTAAGCCATCTGCTCAGATAATTCCATAGTTTAGAATGATACTTTTCTCTGTGTTCATCATCCTTTTCTAGTAAGATCATGCAGCATCTCCTGAACAATTTCCATATTTGGCATTGCTTCAAAGAATCTCCCTGCCTATTTTCCCTATAAGAGTCTATGATAGAAGACACCCCTTCCATATCTAATATGGAGGGAGCTATAATTTTAGCATCAGTGGAATCATGGTAGAACTAAAACAAACAGTACAGTGTCATTTATCAAATTTTTGTTTAATTCCAGTATAATATAATTAGAGTTCCAACGAATGCCCTAATTAAATCATGAGCCTCAAGCCAAACTTCAAAAGAAATCCAGTTACTTATTAGGAGCATCATGACGGCACAAACCGAGTGAAGCAGGAGTGGGTTCTGGCTGTCACTACTACCAGAAGTCACAACTAAAAATAGCTCTTTTGGGCAGTTCAAATCCCTAGTGCCGCATAACAGAATGAGCTCCTGTTATTTGTCCCAGCTTCTGCCAATCTAGCAGTTTGAAAGCATGTAAAAATGCAAGTAGAAAAATAGGGACCACCTTTGGTGGGAAGGTAACAGCGTTCTGTGCGCCTTCAGCGTTTAGTCATGCCAGCCACATGACCACGGAGACGTCTTTGGACAGCGCTGGCTCTTCAGCTTTGACATGGCGATGAGCACTGCCCCTAGAGCCAGAAATGACTACTATGCATGTTCAGGAGAACCTTTACATTTACCTTTTATGCTCTATAAGAACAACCAACACCTTAAATCTTATCTGGAAGCGAACCAAGAAAGACAAGTATGTGTGATACCTCCTTTATATCTTAATGGGTTTGCTGATAAATGTGTAAACAGCAATAGACCTATATTGCTTTACAGCCCTAAGCCAGTTTACAGAATCAGCATATTGCCCCCAACAATCTGGGTCCTCGTTTTACTGACATGAGAAGTATTGAAGGTTGAGTCATTCCTGAGCCGGTCAGAATTGAACTCCTGGCTGTGAACAGTGAGTTAGCCTGCAATACTACATTCTAACCAGTGTGCCATCCTGGCTCCTAAGCAGTGTGTGTGGTGATATTAGGGGTGTATGTTGGGGAAGCAAATATATTTGGTTTTTTTATATGCAGATGATTCCATCCTGTTGGCTGAGAACTCAGATGCTTTGCGGTAAACCTTGCGTTGTATGATGCATGGAGAACAAGAGATCTGAAAATTAATGCATTGAATACCGGAGTTCTTATTTGGACAAGGAAAATGTTAATGACTGCAGTTTAGTAAATGCATGTTCCTTAGTAAGTTTATAGGGAAAGGCATGGCAAAGCTTTGTGAATGTTATATTTTAAAACATCAGGTAGGGAGAGATGGTCCAGCTTTGCGCCAAAGAATGAGAGATTCATTACTGAAGCTTTCCACTTTAGGTTGCTTTGGTGAGCATCGTTTTGGAGTTTGGAGTTTGGAGTTTGGAGTTTGGAGTTTATTCAATTTGTAGGCCGCCCTATTCCCCGAAGGGACTCAGGGCGGTTGAACAAAAGCCAAGGGAGGGGAAATTACAAAAAGTAAGACAAAAACAATCAGACAATACAAACAATTTAAAAGCACAACAGACACAGCAAATTCGAGTAGGGGGAGGAACTCAACCCCAGGCTTGCTGGGACAGCCAGGTCTTCACGGCTGTCCGGAAGGCCCGAAGGGTGGAGAGGGTCCGACTCTCCATGGGGAGCTCGTTCCACGAGCAGGTTTTGGGCAGCATCATCATGTAATGAATAGAGGAGCAACTTTTTCCAGGCTGGTGGCTGTCCTTGATTTTGCCAGGAGCCAGAAACAAACAAACAAACAAAAAAAGATGAAAGTTAAATTTGATTTCATTTATATTTAATTAAAATTAATTGCAGCTAAAATGATTACTCTACGGTTCTATTTTTCTGACATCTGTCATATTTAAAAGTCCAATACAGGAACAATTTTAGGACTATTTGGCAGCAGCGCAGATAGTTCTTTTGATGGTCATATGTAGCCTTGGGCAGCAGCTTGTTCACCTCTGCTCCAATGTACCATAAATTACAAACCACTTATCTGCAGGCACCGACTGTAGTACTTTTCCTTAGAGCTTCAGGAATATGTTTCTAACAAACTAAGCTAAATGTCAGAAATGATAGGAGGTCAGTAATTGTAGTGACAAAGCTGCAGGTGACTGGCTGCAATCCACAATTCCAGCATGGCATCCATGCTGTCTAGTCCGCATTTTGCTTTGCTCCATCCACCAATGCCTGAAGTTGTTCTTGGTCTGTGAGATGGCATTGGCATCCTTCAGTCTCAAAAGACTATGGTATCATGCTCTGGGAAGAGGTCAAAGCTGGAGTGTCCTCTCCACTCATGAGGCCTGGGTAGATTAATATGGAGGATAGACTGTTACCCAAGCAGCAGATCCCCCCTCTCCACATCACTGAAATAGTCCAGTGGAATGGCAGAGCCGATACGATTGGTTCCAGCTATGTGTCGCAGGAGTTACCAGAACGTGTCACAAACTGCTTCTGAGACTCCGGCTCTGGATTTTGCCTCGAGGTTGACTCCTGAAGCCTTTTCTAGTAGTAGATATAGCCACAAGGCAGTGGAGGTTTGTAATCAGAGTTTCCCTTCGTCTAGAAGATGGTTCTCCTATAACCCTGGAAAGGGGCCCTTATGAGGTGCTACCAGCCAGGCCAGCTGGATCAAGGTTTTTAAGGAGGTGTTACTCCTCCATCACTCACCCTTTGTCATGGCTTGTGACAGGCAGAACCTGGCTTCCCAAACGTTGGGCCCAGGATGGCACACTTCTGTAAGATGAATGGAACAATATTAGTAACCTTGGGTAAGTGATGAGGTGACTGGATGAGGGTGCTCTGTTGGGGGCAATAACATCAGTTGGAACTATGGTCTTCCGGAAGCTTCTTATAGCACTTAGCAATAGCACTTAGACTTATATACTGCTTCACAGTGCTTTGCAGCACTCTCTAAGCTGTTTTACAGAGTCAGCCTATTGCCCCCAACAATCTGAGTCCTCATTTCACCCACCTTAAAAGTCACATGACCCCCATCACTAAGCCACACCCACCAAACCACACCCAGGGAACCAGTGGCATTTTTTTTTTACATTTTACCACTGCCCTGACTGCTCTTTAAGAGGCCAGATCCTGAAGATGAAACTCAAATACTTTGCCCACCTCATGAGAAGGAAGGACTCACTGGAGAAGAGCCTCATGCTGGGAATGATTGAGGGCAACAGAAGAATGGAACGACAGAGAATGAGGTGGCTGGATGGAGTCACTGAAGCATCGTCGTGAGCTTAAATGGACTCCCGAGGATGGTAGAGGACAGGAAGGCCTGGAGGAACATTTTCCTTGGGGTCGCAATGGGTCGGACATGACTTCGCAACAACAACAACAATAAGTATCCCAATCCTGCTTGATCTGTCAATAGACCTCAAAATCATTGTTCATGATACATTTGTAGATTTCCTGCAAGGTTGGGATTGAGGCAGTGAGCAAAGGTTCTTCTTCCTGAATGGGCAGTTGTAGTCTAATGCTCTTTAGTATGGGATGCCAAAAGATTCAATGGTTCTTACTGTGACACCTAAACTTTGGACAGAACGATCATCAGGAGTTTGGTCTAGATTTAACAACAGAAGGATATTCTTGTCAATGATTGCCTTACATACAGTACAATTGTTGGGAAGATTCAAAATAGTTTTGAAGAACATAAGACTGAATTTGAAAGAGAATTATGTAATAACAATGACCATGTTATTGCAAAAAATGTTTTTAAAAAATTTGTTCAATATGAGACAGAAGAAGACTAAGCAATAGAACGTATGATAAAATGGGTTAAAATTTTGGTTATAATGTATAATGGAAGAATGAGAAAATATGTGGCAGAAAGGTTGAAATTTACATTATGTTTTAACCTTAAAAAACTTTTATAAAAGGATATATGGTTAGTATTTGTCAGCAGAGAAATTGTCTAGAATACGTAAAGATACTTTGAATCTTTGCTGTAAGTGTGAATAACATGAAGAAACATTTTATCATGTTTGGTGGACATGTACAAAATAAAAATAAATGCATACTTTTATTAATTCAGAAGACTTCAGTGCTGTTGTGAGTATGCCAGATGATTTTGCTGAAAACAGGAAGAGGGAAAAAACCTGAAAACCACTCCTATCTTCATCTATCAGCTTCATCACTGGAAGTTTTCAAGGTGAGTCTGGACTGCCATTGTCAGAAATAGTGCAGGGTCTCCTGCTTGGGCAAGGGGTTGGACTAGAAGACCTACAAGACAGGGGTGGGTTACTGCCGGCGTTGCTTTGCCCGCACACCAGATGCGTGCTGTGCACACGTGCACAGTTGACTATAAATTGTTCTGCGCATGTGCAGAACATTAAAAAGTTACTAAAAAAGATGCTGGCAACGGCATCAGCAACTGGGAAACTGGTTCAGGGGCGTGGCCAGCCTGGGTCGCTGCCAGTTCAGGTTGCCAAGGCCAAAATACTACTACCGGTTCACTCAAACTGGTGCGAACTGGTAGCAACCCACCTCTGCTACAAGGTCCCTTCTAACGCTGTTAATCAGTTAAATCTTCTGGCATGCTTTGAACAGTATCCCTCACTTCTTTACAGATCATCATGTTTAGGTCCAAATAGAAAAGCATGGTGGTGCAGTGGTTAGAATGCAGTATTGCAGGCTAATTCTACCAACTGCCAGTAGTTCGCAAATTTTTTGCATGCCGAACCGGCAGTAATGCCGGCAGCAGCCCATCCCTGACAAAGTGGGTAGTAAAATGAGCCAGATTTACATGACTGTGCATGTTTCTTCTTAGCACACACTTGGAATTCAGAGAATAGGGCATCAAGTCAGCTGGTCAAATATCCTTGCCTGTTGCTGAGGCCTCTTGTTTTAAAAATGAAGATTTTGTGCTCTTCATTCTGCGTTCTGACTGCACAAGAACCTAAGCAGAATCTTTGAGAAGAAATAGAAGAAATATATCTTTTTCTATTACTATCACATCGTACGTTTGCCCAGAAATAGCAAAAGGGAAAGAAAAGAGGATAAAAAAGCCCATAGACAATAAATATATTAGTTTCTAGGCTTGGAGTTTATTTCTTGATTAATTTTGCAACCTGCACCTCATTCGCTTCTATTTATTTCCTGCTTAGCATTTAGAGGAACAGGCATTACTCAAGCTTGATGAAAAAGAATTTTTGGCACAAAAAGTGTGTGATGTGGGCACCAGTAAGTAATTGCTCTGGGAAAAAACAAAATAAAGCAGAAAGCATCTTGGGAGAATATTAACCTAATCTGAAACCCTTTAAAGATGGAAATGGCTGTAGATTCCCATTATCGCCCAGCAAAAAGTTGCAGAACATAATAAAGAAATATTACTAGTACTATCTGGTGCTAAAATGCAAACATTTTCCTTAAAATAATAATAAGACAGCTCTGTGCGTAAAATACAGATGCAAACAAAGATGTAAACTGGCTTTGCAAATTATAGGCTTTCATATTCCTCTACTTTATAGTGTGATATCTGTGACATTAACAGGGCAATATATCATTACAAGTAGAAGTTGGCTAGCAACCTTTAAAGCAGACGCTTCAAATATGCGTAGAGCCAGTGTTCATCCTTCAGCAAATTTTAAAAAGAAATGTTATTTGGAAGCTCTGATCTCTCAAATGGACAGAAACTTGACTCTAATTCAAATAGGAACCAGAATCCTAAGGCTGGTGCCCTGGATTTGGGCAAATGTCAAGCGTATTTGGATAAAAGCCCAATACTACTAGATAGAAGAGCTGAGTTAGAACTTAGTTGAGCTACTAAGCTACTAACTTAGAACTACGCCACCTTCGGTCTGACCTAAATGTAGTACACAAAATTATCTGCTACAATGTCCTACCTGTCAATGACTACTTCAGCTTCAACCACAACAATACACAAGCACACAATAGATACAAACTTAAGGTAAATCGCTCCAAACTCGATTGCAGAAAATATGACTTCAGCAACAGAGTGGTCAACACCTGGAATGCTCTACCTGACTCAGTGGATTCTTCCCCAAACCCCCAAAACTTTAACCTTAGACTGTCTACTGTCGACCTCACCCCATTCCCTACCATCCCTGTCCTACTGTCCCCACTTATTCGTATCCATTTCCTGTATTCATAATCATGTTTACACTTATATATGTTATGTAATACATGCTTGATGAAATAAATAAAATAAAGAAAAATAAATTTCCCCTTTCCTCCTTACTTCTGGCTTAACTCAGAACTCTTGGGTTCAGTTGGACCAATAACGGAGCAGTATTATGGATTGTGTTGAAAGATGTTCTTTAGGAAGAACATTTTTTTTTGCCACAAGCTAAACCTTTGTCCTGTATTTTTGTTTGCCTATGCCTTTTGCAGAGGAAAAAAAAATCAGAGAATGCTGCTCCTATGAGATTGCAATCCAAAATATGGCAATGTAATCCAAAATATTCAGAATATCAGAATTACAAGAGTTGGAAGGAACCTCCTGTTCAAGCAGGAAACCCTATACCAGGGGTGTCATACTCAAGGCCCATGGCAGCATCTGGGCCATGGGGTGCTTAGATCTGGCTGGTGGGGCCACCTTGGAAACAGCAAGGAACGGCCTGTGGTGCCTCTGCCAGTGAAAACAGAGCTCAGGGCAGCCCTCCCAGGCTCCGTTTTTGGCTGTGATTGCCTCCTGCAGCCCTCTGGGTGGATGTGGCCAACTTGATGTCACTCACATTGAGGGGTGCCTCGCTGCCCTCTATTCACCTCTCCCCTCCCAGCCACTACTCACCTGATTGCCCAGGCAGCTTAGGGCCCCAATAGGAAGCAGTTGTTGGAGCTAAGCAGCCACCACAAGAATGAGTTGGCAAAAACAGCTGGCTCAGTTCAAATTGGATCTGACCGAGAAGGAAGCTCAGTAGAAGCACCTCACTGAGAACTACAAGCATAGGCTTTCCAAGCAGAGGGAAGACCTGTGGGAATGCAAGGCCAAGTACTGGCCCCTGGAGCTCAGCGGGCTGAGATGTTCAGCCAGTTGCAGGCCATGATACAGTCCCACTGGAACAAGGGCCTCCAGCTCTTTGCCACCAGCGGCACTTCCCACCAGCCTTCACCCAAAGCCCCGCACACCCACAAGCAGACCCCAAGTCAGAATTTCTGCCCTCCCTCTGACCCACACAAAAAGACCCTGAAGGGGGAGACTCTCTGCAGCAACACAAGTGTTCATTGCACGTATCCAGCTCAGAGGCCGTAGTTTGAAGACCCCTGATTAGTGCAATATAAAAAATGCAAATAATTTTTCTGTGGACCACCAAAATTTTCTCACAGACCCCCGGTGGTCCACAGATCACCAGTTGGTGACTGCTGCTTTGGAGAATAGGTTGACCCCTTCTTGTTTGTGGAAGCAAATATGAGCAAAACATAATACTCTTTGATATTTTATAAATGTCTTAGATGAGGGGGAATAGAAGGAGTTTCATCCTTTAGTAAATGACACCAAGAAGCAGGAGATTGGCCGCGACTGCCTTAGAAGACCAACTAAAAGATCAAAAAGATATTGATAGACTGAAACATTGGGTGTTACCCATCAAAATGCAGAGAAATTTTCTGACAGCTATTAAGCAGAAATTTTGAGTAGTTCAGAGAACTGGCAAATACCACCTTTGGCTGGCCCCAGAGTAGGGTGGGAAAGGGGATTTTGCAGTATCTTTCCCCTGCCATGCCCACAGAACCAGTAGTAAAAAAAAAAGTGAATTTCACCACTGGTCATAAGTCACTGTTTTCAGAGCTGTTTTAACTTTCAATGGTCACTAAATGAACTGTTGCAAGTCAAGGATCATCTGTACTGCATTGACATAACTCACTACCTGAGCAAATAAACTTGGCTTGCAGATCTTAAAGGAGGATCGTTGAGCCTCCACATTATGTTAAATCACAAAATACCCCAGTCCGATATAATCGAGCTGAAAGTGACAAGCAAACCAGACATTGTGGTTTATTGCAATTTGCAAAACTACGCCACGGCTGAAAGCAACAGAAGAGGGACGTGGGATAATGATCAATACATATTTATATGGAATCGTTTTGCATGGGTAAACAACTTCTCAGATCAAAGCAGTAACATTACAACAAAACAAAAAAAATCTGCTTTTGAAAAATGACAGCTGGGTCATACAGATGAGACAAAGGGAATAATTTAGTTTTGTCTTCTCTGAGGATCATTCTAATTCAGAGCTTAATGTACCAGAGAATTCATGTGAAATACAAGGCATGCAAAGCTGATGTTTCTCCTAACCTTTCATCCCCAGTGCTGTACTTTCCTCAGCTCTGCTGCTACTTAACTCTTTTTATCAAAACAGCCTCATCAAGTAAATTACCTTGTCTTTGAGTATTTCCGTATTGCATCCTTCAGTTCAGGGGTGAAATGCTACCGGTTCAGACAGGTTTGCTCAAACTGGTAGTAAAAAAATGTTCAGGCGAACCGTTAGTTCTGACGATCAGCTGTGTGACAATTAGAAGTGCTGCGTGATTTATATTAGTTAGAAATCATGCGGCATAGCTGATTGTCAGCACAGCTTATTGTCACACAGCTGATCATTGGAACTACCGGTTCATCCAAACTGTTAGCATTTTTTTACTACCGGTTTGGGTGAACCAGTAGTTCCAAGGATCAGCTGTGCGACAATCAGCTGTGCCGCATGATTTATATTCGCTAGAAAGCAGGAAATCCTGCTTTCTAGCAAATCTAAATCATGCAGCACAGCTATTTCCCCCCCCCCCTTGCTGTTCTACTTACCTTTGCAGACTCAGAAAAGGCTTCTTAATCCTCCTTCTTCAGCACTGTATGGTAGCACCTGAGGCATGTGCGAAGCGAACCGGTAGTGAAGCAAAGTGGTAGCAGACTTCAGAGCATTTCAGCCCTGCTTCAGATGCCTGCCTCCCATATAAAAAACTAGCTGGGAATGAAACCAGCTTAATAAAACCCTTTGAAGATTTTAACTCCACCTTCATAGGCTGCCCTTGAAAAGGAACTTTCCTCCCCTTTAGTGGATCCTTTTCCAGATCCTTTTTCCCCCCTCCCCCCGATTTTGCAGATTCTTGCAACCCAGATCTAGAAGTTATACGTGGTAGAAGTTCATAGTAGAGGTGGCTGCTGGATGAATGGCCGATATTCCTGAGAGACCACCCAAACTGGTTAGGAAGTCTCCTTTGAATGTAGTCACAAGCGCTTTAATGGCTGGTATTAAACTTGGCGAGTTCCAGCTAAAAGGTGTTCCTCTAGGGCTCAGAGTCTATTCACCTTTCTGTTCACATATGATAATATGAACCTGTTGCTTGTTGACATTTCCAACATTTCGCTGACTGAAAATTTCTTCTTATTTCTAGGTTGGCTCTCTCCTTGATCAGTTTCCATCCATTATTCTTTGTCTGTCCTTCATGTATCCCTCAAATATTGGGACACCGCTATCATGTCGTCCCTGGTCCTTCTCTTCACTAGACTAGCCACATACATTGAGTCTTGATTTGTTCTCCTGTTAAATTTCTGTTTGCTTGCCTAAAAGTTACAAATGTCAGTGGCCAGTTCAATAAATGCCTTAGATTCTTTTTTTTAATATAAATTTTTATTTTTGTTACACAGACAACACATACACACAATTTAAAAAAAAACAAAAAAACAAAAAAAAACATCATCACATAGAGCATGTCGTTTGGTTACAGGTGTTTTAACATCCATATTCTCGAATGACATTTACCATCACAGATTTTTTATCTAGTATAACTATTAACTAAATACCTCACTTTCATTGTACAGTATATGTTCAATTACAATTAGTATTATTTTTTTCCAATAAATCATAATTCCCTTACATTCTTGATTGTCTATTTGATAACAGTATACCTTTATATAATCCCCATGTGAAAGAAAAAAAAATTACCAACCATTTACATTTATATATCACTATTTTCAATTATGCATAATTCCGCCAATCAACTATCAGGTATGCTTATGTTCATTGTTATCCTTGTACCTCATACATTCAAACAGAAATCTTATTCCTTCATTTTTCAATAAAATATTCTAAATAGTCGCTACATATATATACCAATTTTTAATTATTCCCTTATTAAAATTATTTATCAGCAAGATATCATTGTAATATGTTCTTAAGGTTATATATTATATCACCAATCCTCTATCAAGTATACATGAAATCATTGTTATCCTTATTCTTTTTAAAGCAAAAAATTCTAAACTATTCAATTCATAGATGTATCAGTTTTTCATTGTATCGTTGTTAATCTATTTCACAGCATAATTGTGTTATCATTTAACTCCTTCAGTTAAAACATGAGTAAAACATTTTTCATTTCCAATGCCTTAGATTCTAACTTGGATCTTACCATAATTTATATACCTACCCATACATAACATTACAACATAACACCTAACCCTGCCCATAACTTTGCTTTGAATTGCAACCACAGGAATGGACATTCAATGTTCATTGAAAAATGTTCAATGGGAAAATATCACCTTGTGAGGGTGGAAGAATCACAGCCAGAGCTCTTCTAAGAAGTAATCGCTTTCATTTACACTATTCAGAATGCTACAATATACCAACAACAGCATTTATCTTCCAGGCACCTAAGCGCCTCTATTATAACAAATCTTTCCTGGGTGGTTCATGGTGTACAGCCTGAAGGGAGTCCGTTTTTCTATTGTATAAGCCATAATCACCAACATTCCAGCTTTCATGTTTTAAATAAGTAGTCATCTTTCATTCCCAGGCAATAAGAATAGGAAGTACATGGTCACTATTCCTCTTACTTTGTGCACAAGGCTTTTCCTGAATTTCAATAGTTTTAGCCGAAGTATGAACAGTATAACAGAGACATGACTGTTGTGGCCTGCCAGTGGCCAGCAGAGCTGGCAACAGATTCGGACAGTGAGGAGGTTGGGGAGGAACATGGCCCAGTCCTGGAGTCTGGGGAAGGCTCTGATGAGGGCTCTCCGTTGGAGGCAAATAGGGGGCTAGAACCGTATGCCATTTATCAGCTGCCTTCAGAGTCAGACATCAGCGAGACAGATGAACAGCTGGAGCCTGTTCCCAGTGTGCTCATGCGTAGAGTTGCCAGACGAAGGGAACAGCTAAAGAACAGGGGTTGACTTTGGAATAAGGCCACGGGTGGATGGTGAATGGCCTCTCCCACAGGGAATAAAAGAGGAATGAAAGGGGAGTGGAGTTTGCAGGAGGCAATTAGTTCGCTTAATTGGTTCATGACTCTCTGAGACTCCTTGCCAAATTTTGAAGATATCGGCCTGGTAGCTCTCCAAGCCAGATAACGTCTGTGACTTTAAATTCACTCTTGAAAGACTTTGCTGGATGTGAATGAGAAGAATTCACAGTAACTTAATAAAAAGGGTTTTTTGTCATGACAAGGAGTCTGCTTCATGGCTTGGGGAGGCCTAGGTCAAAATAACGACATGGAGAAGGAAGTTCTTCTTTTGCTTGAAAAATTCTTCCCTAGAATGCTGAATAATTAAAATATGTAAGGTTTTTGAAATACCTATCGCTGGACAATAGATAGGAGTAATGTCAGGGGTTTGCAGGGTTTGTAATGCAGATGTTAGTAAAGAAACCTGTCAATGCCAGCAGATAAAAATCCAACTTATTATATATTTATTCATGGAAAAGATGGCTGCAAATATAAAGTCTTTTGCTGTGCAAAATTCATCTGGTATTATTATGCCAATGGAGAGCAGGAGGAAGTATCTACTATTCTTGTGTTAAGCCTAAGGGAGAGAGGGACACTTTATCTTTTTTTCATGGGTTTGCATAACTGGCATCAACAATTGCAGTCTAACAACCATGACAAAAAAGTTATAAAATAGGGTACAAGTCACTTAACTCTTAATCTTAATCTTAATCTTAACAATCTTAGCAATGAACATTTTGGTCCCAGTTGCAGCCATATATTGAAGACTTCCTGCATACCATGTTCCCAAGGTGAGACCAAACATGTTAGAATTGTTCTCTCTACCTATTAAGACTTTCTTGAGCTTACCAAGAGGTTTACCACCATGAGCCGGGTGGCGCAGTGGTTAGAGTGCAGTATTGCAGGCTATTTCTGCTGACTCCCAGCTGCTTGCAATTTGACAGTTCGACTCTTACCAGGCTCAAGGTTGACTCAGCCTTCCATCCTTCCAAGGTTGGTAAAATGAGGACCCAGATTGTTGGGGGCAATAGGCTGATTCTGTAAACCAATTGGGGGGGGGCTGTAAAGCCCTGTGAAGTGGTATATAATTCTAAGGGCTATTGCTATTGCTATTACCATGCAACCAGGCACAAAATGTGCATTACTGGACCTGAAATACAGTCCAAGAGTATCAAGATGCCCTATTTAATTCTTACAATTCAAAAGTTTTGTAACATTCGGAGCAGCAGAAGTAGAAGATGGAGCAGCAGAGGTAGAAGACCTGGCTCACATCCTATTTGATTGTTGCTTGTATAAGAGGGTGAGAGACAGGTACCTTGGGCCATATAACAAACGAATGACCCATTGGGATCCCCATATCAAAACAACGTACTTTATGTGCGGCCAGAACTGGAAAATGACATTTAACACAGCACAATCAGAGGTGGTATTCAGCAGGTTCTGACCAGTTCTGGTAGTGGAAATTTTGAGTAGTTTGGAGAACCTGACCATCTCTGGCTGACTCCACCCCCTCTATTCTCTGCCTCCCAAGTCCCAACTGATCGGGAAGAAATGGGGATTTTGCAGTAACCTTCCCCTGGAGTGGGGAGGGAATTGAGATTTTACAGACTCCTTTCCCTGCCACACCCACCAAACCGGTACAGAACCAGTGGTAAAAAATTTGGAATCCCACCACTGAGCACAATACTTTTATCAAAATGGTTCAGTTGAGATTGGCATATGTGGGACTGATTGGGGTAGATTGTAGGGGTGATACCAAAATATAATTTTATCATATTTTATTTATCTGTATATTAAATTATTGTATTTTATTCCAATTTCATTTTGAATTGTTTTTATCAGATTTTAGTAATAATTTTCTGGAACTCTGCACTTTGATATGGCCCAAGAGCTAATCAATACAATAAGGAGGAGGAGGAGGAGGATGAGGAGGATGAGGAGGACGAGGAGGATGAGGAAAACTGATCAACAATGTGGAAGTAAAGAGAGATCTAAACTTTGACCAAGAATAACAATCCCTGTGGGATCCAATCTGGGTCAGTCATCAGGACTATACATTTTGTCTTCTGAGCTTTCAGACTTGTGCTGGAGTCTGTCTTCAGGGAACTTCTCTCTAGCAGAGAGTCTTGGTGAGTGGTTCTGTTGACCGACCCAGATTGGATCCTGCAACATTTTCCTGGGATACTTATATTTGCCTTCATTTGTGAGATTCTCCCTGTCCCCATCACCATTTGCTAAAAAAAAAAGCTCTCCAATACTTCCAAATGGTAGGAAATCACTAGATCAGTGATAGAACTTCTAATTTAGCTGCAGAGAATCCTAACCTGAACTTCAGGCAATTCAAGCCTCCGGTCTGATGTCCTACAGAGCAGCTGCTAGGCAGCATCAGCAAAATAAAAATAGTTCGATCAGGGTCTGATTCAGGAAAAGGCAATTTCCCAGTTTTTACTTGACAATATAAGACCTTTTCTTTGAAAAATCAAGTGAAGTTGTTATATATATACATACATACGTACGTACGTACGTACATACATATGTATGTACGTACGTACGTGTGTGTATGCCAAATATCACTCACTCATCACAAACTCTCCAGAACCGTAAAGCCTACAAACTTGAAATTTGGCACTTTTGTTTCTCTTGGCTTCTAGGTGCTTGCTAAAAAAGGATTTTTCGAAATCATCAGATCATTTGTATTTCTTATACAGTAATTAACATGCTCTGATGCTAAAGAGTTCTACTCCCCCTCCCCACCTGAAAAGAACTCTGTTCCAACTGCCAGTTGCTACACATTCTGGTACCTCAGTTCAATCTGGCAGACATTCCACTTCTTCACTCATGAGCAGTCTGGGGCTCTTTACAGTACTAAACATCGGTACCTCACCAAAATGTCTACGCCTTCCACCTATGGAACTGCTTCCAGACTCAAGGCGGCGGGAGCAATATTCCCTTATATGTTTCAATCACTGACCACCACTGAGCCAACGGATTGTGAACTGAATTTCTCCCACACAGCCCGATCACACAGTTATGTTGCAAAGCATGGGTGTTTAGTGTGTGTGTGTGAGTGTGTGTGTGTGTGTGTGTGTGTGTGTGTGTGTGTTTAAAGAAGAGTGTTTCCCCAAATATTTTGTAGTACACACACAACCTGTTTTTTCTTGTACCAACATACAATATCTTACAATTTCTCCCTCTCTCCCAGCAAAAATTAAAAAGCAATACAAGTGCCCAGGATGACATTATGTTAATCAGCTTGCCCATGCAGGGGAGTGTTTGTCACACCTGACAATTGTTTTATGAATGGTTGCTACTAAGAAATTATTTATCATTGTCTGTAGCTTTTGCACTTCATTTCTTTCCTATTGAGATTTTTGTTCCCCTTGAATTTGGTGAAACAATTCCCGCAACTGCACATTCTTGGTAAACATGGTTCATATTATCTATGCCATAGGTGTCAAACTCCCAGCATCACATTGCCATCACATGATGTATCACAACATTTTACCCCTTCACGGAGCTGAGGTGGGCATGGCCTGCACGTGACACATCCAGTTTGACACCTCTGACTATGCCCTTGTTCCTCAACCTTGGCAACAGTGGTGGGTTCCGGCTGGTACGCCCTGGTACAGGCGTACTGGTGGCAGCTGGGAGCAGCAGCCACCGTACCAGAACAATGTTTTAGTGGGGCCACCCACTGGCCTGCATTCCTTATCTGCTTTTAAGCCAACCGGGCCATTAGTGCATGCGTGTGTAGCATACAGCACCTGTGTAATCTCTGCTGAGTAGCAGGAATATTGCAGGGCAGTGGGTGCGCATGCGTGCGCAATGCACATGCCCGAGGTGATGCCCGGCCCCATCACAGCATACCAGTTGTGACGAGATCCGGAACGCACCACTGTTTGGCATCTTGAAGAGGTGTGGGAGTTGAAGTCCACACCTCTTCAAGTTGCCACAGTTGAGAAACACTGATCCATGTTCTTGTTTATTCAACAAAGTATACTTAAGCAAACAGCGGTTTAATATGCTGTGCATGTTGAATCAAATTTTTTGTTCTGAAATCAGAAAACCAAGTAAATTACTTTATCAAATGGGACTAATGCTAGAGAGGCTTTACTTTTCATATTTTGAAAAAGATTTATCTATGCTCTACATATTGATGCATTGATATTCTCAAGGCAGTAATGCACTGCATAATGTTAGCTCCTCGCTTTATGGACTTTGATTTTTTTTAATGTGTCCTATCAATTTTTTTATTTTGGAGGGGGGAATTGAATGGGAGTATTCTTCTATTGACTTATTCTACGTCTATTGATATTGGCAGATGTCTGTAAGCAAGTCATTTTGTTGAAATCATTTGGGCAAAGGGTTTTTGTACAATTACATTTTCCTTTGGGCACCATTTAAAAGTTTTTTCCCCCCTCTTGTTTCATTGCTTTTTTTAGATATCAATTGGACCGATCTAGACAACTTGATATGATGCCAAAAACAAATGCAGGTCAAAAATGTTTATTTATTATGGCCTTTCCAAACAGATGATACTTTTACTGAATACCACTGAGTTTAGCATTTGATTATATTTAGCTCATGTGTTCATGTTTTATTAAAAATGCAACCTACACTGATTAGAATAAAGGCAACCTTTTTATTTCCGTTGGAAAGCAATTAGGATTTTTTTTTTCTGTCTGTCCATCAGCAGGATAACTCTCTGAAAATTAAATTGGAAGTGGTAGAGGAAATAGCAGAAGAAAGATTGAGTTAAAAATAGGCAGGACTTAGCTGGGGGCTACAGGGGGGAAAATGTTAGAAAAACAATTCCCTAACATGCCCATGTGAGAGAGGGAGTTGGGGAATGACTCATAATATTGGTAACTGCTCCCTTCTAACCTTCCTCCTGGTCATGTGATAAAAAGCCACACAGGTGGAGCCTGCCCTGGGTTTCACATCAAACACACACAACCCACACCCAAGAGAAAGGAAAAGCAGAAAGACAGAGACACTCACAGGCAGAACATGTAAGTACAATCTCGTGTGTTCATGGGACAAAAAAAAAGCATATTTATGCGCACAAGCATAGATATACATTTCTTCATTACATAGTGGAGAATGTAGGGGTCTTCTACAGTGCATGTTGGAAGAAATTCTAAAACTCTGGTCTGTTTGCTTCTGAAATACTATGTTCCAGTTTGCCTTGGGGTTGGTCACATTTTATAGTCTTTTATACATAGAGTAGGGTAGAATAGAATAGAATAGAATAGAATAGAATAGAATAGAATAGAATAGAATAGAATAGAATAGAATAGAATAGAATAGAATAGAATAGAATAGAATAGAATAGAATAGAATAGAATATTGAAAGGAACCTTGGAAGTCTTCTGGTCCAACCCTTGTTCATGCAGGAGATCCAGGGGTAGTATTCACTTACCTTCGCTACCGGTTGGTAAATGTGAGCGAGCTTGCATGCTGGAGTTGCTTGATGGGCCACCTTCACGCATGCGCAGGACCTTCCACACATGCGCAGTGCATCAAACATGGGACGTGATGATGTCCAGTGGGTGGGTGGAGCCTCCCACCACCGCCGTTACCCATTCGCCCAAACCAGATTGAACTGGCTGAATAGCACCACTGAGGAGACCCTATACCATTCAGACAAATGGCTATTCGGTCTCTTCCTAAAGCTAGCTATAGATAGGTACTGTAGATATAGATAGATGGAGGTGGAGGTGGAGAGAGAAAAGAGATAGAGACAGAGAGACAGAGAGACAGAGAGAGACAAAGACAGAGTGACAGAGAGAGAGACAGAGAGAGAGAGAGACTGAAAGAGAGAGATAGAGACAGAGACAGAGAAGCAAAGAGAGGCAGAGACAGAGAGAGACAGAGATAGAGAGACAGAGACAAAGACAGCATAATCAGCTCAAATGCAGGTTAAATAAATTGTGTTTTCCCTTTTTAAAACCTCCAATATATTTTATTTATTTATTTGATTTCTACAGCCACCCAACTCAACCAAATAACTCTGCTAACTGAGCCCTCAGATCTTAGTAAACTTGAAGCTATCCATGCTTTTGGTCACATTCAGACAGAGAGAATTTAGCTGAACTGTCTTCTTAAATACCAATCAGCTTTCATAGAAATAAGAGTGGAGGGCTAGAAATATCCTAGATTAATTTAAATGCTATAAATGTCAGTTCTAGATATGTATTGGGCCTTTTAAATTACAGTCTAAGGCTTTGCCAGAGTTAGTGGGATACCGTAGTAGTAATGCAAATCCAAATTGAAGAAGAGATTTTCTCATTGTTGAGCAAATCTGAAAAAAAATATAATCTACCACTCAGGGAACCAAAAGTTTCCATGCTTGCATGATGGCAGTGTTCTAATATTTAAGGGGCTGCCACGAAGTCCTGTTTTCCAAAGCACCAGAAGGCAGGACAAGAAGCAATAGATAGAAACTAATCAAAGAGAGAAGCAACCTAGAACTGAGGAGAAATGTTCTGAGAGTGAGAACAACTAATCAATGGAATGACTTGCCTCTAGAGGTTGTGGGTGCTCCAGCACTGGAACTGTTTAACAAGATATTGGACAGCCATTTGTTCAGAATGGGACTCCTGTTTTTGCAAACGGTTGGACTAGAACAGGGCTGTCAAACTCGATTTCATTGAGAGCAGCATCAGGGTTGTGTTTGACCTTGGGGGACCAGGGTGAGTGTGGCCAAGGAGATCATGGCCAGCTTGACATCACTCATGTCGGGGGAACCTGTGGTGGCTCGAGTGCTTTGCCAGTGAAAACGGGCTCCTGAACTCCGTTTTCAGCTACGACAGCCTCCCGCAACCTTCTGCCACTGAAAACGGAGCTCCATTTTTGCTGGCACTGTGGACCGTTCCTTCGCTGTTTTCAGGGTGGCCCCATGGGCCAGATCTAAGCACCCTGCAGGCCGGATCCAGTGCCAGGGCCTTGAGTTTGACACCTCTAGACTAGAAGATCTCCAAGGTCTCTTAAATGTAAAGGTTCCTCTCATATATACGTGCTAGTTGTTCCCAACTCTAGGGAGCGGTGACCCATGGATGTTGCAACCATCATAAATATAGGTCAGTTCCAAGCAACCAGATTTTGAATATGGGCATCAGGGGTGGGTTTCTCGCCCCGTTCCAACCGGTTCGGTTGGAACGAGGCCGGCAGCGTCCTCGTGCACACGCGCGGCGCACGCGTGCATACTAGCGTCTGTGCGATGCTCCAGCTGCTCCTGGAGGATCGCGCAGGTGCTGTATGCGTCCTGCGCATGTGTGGAAGCGCAGAATTAGTCAAAACCAGGTAAGGAGTGGGCGCGGGTGCGCAGGCGCGCGCGGGCGCGGGTGGGCCCTTCGCCGTTCCCGGAAGTTACTTACTTCCGGGTTCGGCGACCAACCGGTTCGCAGGGACCGCCGCGAACCGGTTGAAACCCACCCCTGATGGGCATGCTGCAGCCGTTGTAAATGCTAGCATTGATTCTAAGTCACTTTTTAAGTGCTATTGTAACCTTGACTTATCACTAAAGAAGTGGTAAGTAAGATAAAGGTAAAGGTTCCCCTTGCACATATGTGCTAATCATTCCCGACTCTAGGGGACAGTGTTCATCTCCATTTCAAAGCCAAAGAGCCAGCACTGTCCGAAGACATCTCTGTGGTCATGTGGCCGGCATGACTAAACACCGAAGGTGCACAGAACACTGTTACCTTCCCATCAAAGGTGCTCCCTATTTTTCTACTTGCATTTATACGTGCTTTCGAACTTCTAGGTTGGCAGAAGCTGGGACAAGTAACAGGAGCTCACTCCATTACACGGCACTAGGGATTCGAACTCCCGACCTTTCTGATTAACAAGCTCAGTGTCTTAGCCACTGAGCCACTGTGTCCCCCAAGGTCTCTTACAGCTCTGTTATTCTGTTATACACCCGTGCCCGATTTTTCCATTAAGTTTCTCTGCCTTCTCAAAGCTCAATTAAATTCCAAGAGATCGCATAAGTTGATTTTTTTTAAAAAACAACAACTCATAGATTACTACTGAAACATTATATCACAGAAGTGTTGCAATAATGTTGAGTCTGAATCAGGATATAACTATGGGGAAAAAATTAGCTCACTGTTCCATCTATGTTGCCAATTCAAGACTTAGAGAAATTAGCCTTTTCCCAGTTTTTGAGCCAATATCCCCCACAAAATCAACCAGAAACAGTTTAAGCCTTTCAGGCTTATCATGTCCAAGTTTGAAGTAAGCTTTTTAAAAAATTGATTAACTATGACACATTTAAAATGATTGTGCAAATTAATTTCTGAATTACACCATTAGAACCTAATTAATTTCTCTGCTCTGCAAAATAAAGATATCACTGATGAGCACCCACTGTCTAAATCCATAAAGGAAAGAGAATGCTGAACTGAAGACTCCATTAATGTAAAAATTGATTTTTCCATTTAGGTTTCTTGGCGAGAGGTTTCCTCCCGCCCTTACAGCAAAATGCATTTATGCTCCAACAGAAATGGGGTGTAGGATGAGCAGACTAATTTATACTTCCACTGCTAATCAAAAGATCATAAATGCTCATTTCAACCCAATAATGTCATTATGGAGGTTGTTAAGGCAGATGTTGCCTTGGAAACATAAAATACTGATGCCTTAATTTAGGCATTTGCTCTCCTCCTATAAGCTCGATATGGAAAGGTTGAGTGTACACTGTTGATTCAGTGTTTAGCAAAGGTACCATTCATATGGATGCCACTCCCTGAACCCAACTACTTCCAATCTCTTGAAAATCCGTTCTTCTTCATTCTTCCAGGACTAATTTGGAGATCATAGAAGATATGGCCTCCTACCAAACAGTCATGGTGGCACAGTGGTTGGAATGCAGTATTGCAGACTAACTCTGGCCACCGCCAGGAGTTCAAGCCTGACTGGCTCAAGATTGACTCAGCCTTCCATCCTTCTGAGGTTGGTAAAATGAGGACCCAGATTGTTGGGGGCTTTGTAAACTACTTAGAGAGGGCTGTAAAGCACAAGGAAGCGGTATATACATCTATTGCTAAATGCTACTGCTACCTTGCCTTTCTTACATGCTGAGAGGTCCCAAATCAGAATATCATTTCGAGCCCTTCCTTTCCTTTCCTCTGTCACTTCATTTTGTATTATTATAGAACCATGATGGCGCAGTGAGTTTAACAGATTAACACAGTTGGAAGGGACATTGTAGGTCATCTAGTCCACAGACACACACAGTTCATGTAGGAGACCCTACACCATTTCGGACAAATGGCAGTCCAATCTCTTCTTGAAATTCTCAAGTGATGGAGCTCCCACAAATTCTGAAGGCAAGCTTTTCCATTGGTTGATTATTCTCACTGTCAGAAAGTTCCTCCTTATTTCTAGGTTGACTCTCTCCTTGATCAGCTTCCATCCATTATTCCTTGTCTGGCCTTCAGGTGTTTTGGAAAATAGCTTGACCCCCTCCACTCTGTGGCAGCCCCTCAGATGTTGGAACACTGCTATCATGTCTCCCCTGGTCCTTCTCTTCACAAGAATGATCATGCCCAGTTCCCGTAACTGTTCTTCATATGTTTAGAATGCAACGCTGTAGGCTATTTCTGCTGACTGACAGCTGCCTGCAATTTGGCAGTTCGACTCTCACCAGGCTCAAGGTTGACTCAGCCTTCCATCCTTCTGGGTGTCGGTAAAATGAGGACCCATTTGTGGGCAAATAGGTGACTCTGTAAACTGCTTAGAGAGGACTGTAAAAGCACAGTGAAACAGTATATAAGTCTAAGTGCTATTGCTATTTCACTTCCAGATGTTGATTGGTTTTCAACCATCCACTGAAATCCATGGGCCTGCTCTTCAGAGAAACTCATGCAGTCCTTGACTTATGACCACAATTGGGACCAGCATTTCCATTGGTAAGCAAGACAATCATTAAGTGAGTCTTGCCCAATTTTACAAGGTTTTTGCCATGTTTGTTAAACAAATTGCCGCAGTTAAGTGTTTGTGCAATCATTAAACAAATCCAGCTTCCTCCATTGACTTTGCTGGTCGTATGTCAGCTGAGAAAGTTTCAGACCATGATCCCATGACCCAGGGATGCTATAACCATCATAAATATTGGTCAATTCCTAGCAACCAGATTTTGAATATATAACCATGGGCATGCTGCAGCTGTTTAAATGCTAGCACTGGTTGTAAGTCACTTTTTCAGTGCTATTGTAACTTTGAATTGTCACTAAACAAGTGGTATCTAAGGTAAAAGTAACGGTTTCCCTTGCACATATGTGCTAGTCGTTCCCGACTCTAGGGGGTGGTGGTCATCTCCGTTTCAAAGCCGATGAGCCAGTGCTGTCCGAAGATGTCTCGGTGGTCATGTGGCCGGCATGACTAAACGCCGAAGGTACATGGAACGTTGTTACCTTCCCACCAAAGGTGGTTCCTATTTTTTCTACTTGCATTTTTACATGCTTTCAAACTGCTAGGTTGGCAGAAGCTGTGACAAGTAACGGGAGCTCAGTCCGTTACGGGATGCTAGGGATTCCAACCACCAAACTGCCAATCTTTCTGATCGACAAGCTCAATGTCTTAGCCACTGAGCCACTGTGGTAGGTGGTGCAGTGACTAAGGACTACCTATACACAAACACATGCACACACCTTTAGAAGAACTCTTCTGAATACACCTTTGAAGTAAAAGTATTCTTGGACAAGAAATCCCATTCCTTAGATGGGGCATGAGGAAATTGCTCCTCATGACTATCTCTGAAGATCATCTGTCGTCCAACAATCTATTTTTGGGAGCAACTCTCCCCAACCTGGTGTTGTTAAAAGGGAAGGTGGTCTCTGAAAATTTGCAGAATTGCTTGCAAACACCTGGTTACAGAAAAATCCTTCAGAGTATTTTCACAGTGAGCTAAAACATATGAAGAATGGTTGCAGGAATTGGGTTTGTCTGGTCTAAGAAAAAGAAGGATTAGGGGTGACATGATAGCAATGTTCCAATATTTGAGGGGCTGCCACAAAGAAGAGGGAGTCAAGCTATTCTCCAAAGCACCTGAGAGCAGCAGAAAAAGCAATGGGTGAAAACTAATCAAGGAGAGAAAAATCCAGAATTAAGGAGTAACTTTGTAAAACTTACTGTATTTTTCGGAGCATAAGACGCACTGGAGTATAAGACACACCAAGATTTTTAAGAGGCAAATTTTTTAAAAAAGATTTGCACTCTGCAGACTTCCCAAAAATGAGCCATTTTCATGAAAACAGACCCATTTTTTTCCCCAAAAAAGGGCATGAATAGCCTTTAGGAGGCTTGTAGAAAGCTCCTGGGGAGGGGCAAAAACAAGCAAAAAACAGCCCATTTTTGCAAAAACAGGCCCGTTTTTTTTCTCAAAAAAACAGCATGAATAGCCTTTAGGAGGCTTATAGAGTGCTCCTGGGGGCTGGGGGGTGGGCAAAATTGAGCAAAAAATGACCCCTTTTTGCTCATTTCTGCCCTCCCCAGCCCCCAGGAGCACTCTGAAAGCCTCCTAAAGGCTATGCACAGCCATTTTGGTAAAGGGGGTGGGGTTTCAGGAGGCAAAAAAATGCTGCATTCAGTGTATAAGATGCACCCAGATTTTCAGCCTCTTTTTTGAGGGAAAAAGGTGCGTCTTATACTCCAAATAATACGGTAATTATCCAATGATTTGGAATACAAAAATTATTCCCCCAGTTCTATCATTCACTTTTCCACTCTTCTTTCCAATCATCCATTCAATTTATGTAGCCATCAACTCACAAAGCTATTCTGGAGGAATGAGAGCATTTAAAATAACCTCAAAATACAATTAATAAGCATCCCCCCTCCCCCCGCAAAAAAAGAAAAGCAAATAACATAAGAAAAATGCATATAAATACCTATAAGCAACTATTGGAACATTGATAGCAGTGATAGCAATAGTTAAGGGGCTGCCTCAAAGAAGAGGGAGACAACCTATTTTCCAAAGCACCTGAAGGTAGGACAAGAAACAATAGATGGAACCAATCAAGGAGAGAAGCAACCTAGAACCAAGGAGAAATTTTGCTAACAGTCAGAACAATGGACCAATGGAATGACTTGTCTCCAGAAGTTGCTCCATCACTGGAGGCTTTCAAGAAGAGGCTGGGCAGCCATTTGTCTGGAATGGTATAGGGCCATGATGGTGAACCTATGGCATGCGTGCCAGATGTGGCAGCTAGAGCCATCTCTCAGGGCATGCCAGCTGTCGCCCGTTGCTCTTCCAGATTCTGGCAAGCACATGCATGGTGGCTAGCTGGTCTTCGCGCACATGGGAGCACTGGAAACTGGAAGAGCAGCTCTGTGTCATGCATGTTCATGCCGGGAAGCTGAGCTTTTGAGCCAGCTGCTCTCTGTGCACACTTGCATGCCAGAAACCGGAAGACCATATGACTGGCGAGCATGCACGCACCGGAAACCAGAAGCTCAATTTCTCGGTGTGCACATGTGTACTTGGTGCTCAAAAGATTCACCAACACTGGTATAGGATCTCCTGCTTGTGCAGCGGCTTGGACTAGAAGTCCTCTGAGGTGCCTTCTCATTCTGTTCTTCTGTTCCCGTGGAGAACAGACTCAGAATATCTCATATAGCTGTGTTAGGTTTTTTTCTTGAGAAGAGAAAGAGATTCATGCATGGTCTCTTCATTGGTGAGCCTTCAATGGTTTGCTTTCATTACGAAGCATCTCTACAGGACTTAAAGACATCCGTTCTGATATCACATCCCTATTTATAGTTGCACTGTACCATTTTAAGGGGGTTGATTTGACTGATCGCCTGTATATGCAGTGAACTATTTTAAATTTTATGCTGTGCTCTAGAAATCTGCTTGCTTGCAGAGCCACTGGGATAAGATGGATGCGAGTGCTTTAAAAAGGAACCAGGTACTCCATCTTGTTGGAAAAGTTTGCCAGGCAAAACCGCTGTCAGAAGCACTGCAGAAGGAGTCCTGGAGGAACCACCTGTGTTCAACTTTCTAAAACTGAACTACGAGGTGAATCTGTGTCCTAGTTTACAGAGAAAAATCCTCTAACTGGATGCTGAAGATGGTTTATCTCTCAGAAGGCACTGACTTTCCATAAAACTGCCCAGTCCAAGAATAGGGTAAGACAGATGTTCAATTTTGGCAACTTTAAGACCTGTTGAAGTCCACAGATCTTAAATTTGCCAAGGTTGGATGCCCCTGGTTTAAGATGAACAATACTCAGAAGGAAAAGTTGTGGGTTGGATGTAGCCAACAGTGACCATTCAGAAAGCATAGATATCACATGGTCACTCTTTTCTATAAGGTATATATTCTCAAGGGATGTGGTGGCTCAGTGGCTAAGACGCTGAGCTTGTCAATCAAAAAGGTCGGCAATTTGGTGGTTCAACGCCGGGTAACAAAGTGAGCTCCCATTATGTGTTGCAGCTTCGGCCAACCTAGCAGTTCGAAAGCATGTAAAAATACAAGTAGAAAAATAGGAACCACCTTTGGTGGGAAGGTAACAGTATTCTGTGCCCCTTCGGCGTTTAGTCATATCAACCACATGACCACGGAGACATCTTCGGACAGGGCTGGCTCTTCGGCTTTGAAACAGAGATGAGCACCGCCCCCTAGAGTTGGGAACAACTAGCACATATGTGTGAGGGGAATTTTTACCTTTACCTTTTATATATTCTCAAGGTTATTCCCAAATACCATTAATTTTTTGTATTTTCTTCATAATGATAACTATATTTTTCTATTCAGTTTTCAATTTCTAATCTCTCCCTCTGCTCTCATATTTTCATTTAGATCTTTATCTGTTAGACCCTGGGAACTTTCCCTTCTACATTAATCCTCCTCCTTCTTCCAGCAGTGCTTCCTATAGCCAGTGCCTTCATCCATGTGCTTGGATTTTGTAGTCCTCCTTGAAGACTTTCTGTCTAGGACAAGTTCTCTAGGACAACTTGAAGACTTGCCTGTCTGCTGTTTTGAAGTGATGTCTTGTCATCGTCTTCTTAGCCTTCATACTTCTCCAGCAACTCTTGGTGGTAATTCTTCTCCACCTCTGTTCCTGTTGCCTTTGAGAAACTCTTTTGCCCATACATACTAGTGAATTTATTTTCTCATACAGAGATAACAATACCGCTTAGACTTATACACCACTTAGCAGTGCTTTGCAGCCCTCTCTAAGCGTTTTACAGAGTCAGTCTATTGCCCCCAACATCCAGATGTTCCTAATTCAGTGAAGGTAGGATAAGAATGTGGTCTCTATTGGAGCCATGCCTTCCTATCGTCAGGATTCCAAATAGCATCCAAAATTAAATCAATGTCCAAGGCAAAGTATTGCTCAAAGTTCCAATTTATTAAGAGGGACATGTTGGCACATCTGGGAAAACCCGAATCTGAAAGCTTCCCAGTTTTCCCCACCCAATTGAAAGTTCATGAACTTGCCCCCACACCCACAAGTCCATCACATGGCCCCAATCTTCCACTGCAATACTGGCAGTTCCACCCATCCAATTCCAGTCAGGTGCAGAGGTGCAGAGACAAAGGATGACCTTGGCTTTCTAGAAAGGAATTTTGTTTGGGCTATATAGCATCTAATTCCGTACAATCCCCCTCTCCCATTTTCCCACAATAGAAAAGGCTTAGTAGAATAAAGGAAAGTGTGGCAGGCCAAAGATCCAAAATGAATATGGCTGCAGGCCTGACATCTGTTCTCTCTGAGTTCTTTTCTGTCCTGAAACATCTGTGCCTCAGGCAGCTCTCATTCCCACATACACAAAATCCTTCTCACCTTCACTTGGTTTCTTTATGATGGATACCTCCTTATCTGGCTGTTTGATCTACTGACTATATTTTCATTCACTAAATACCTCCCGAGTATTCAGTTATTGAACTTTTCTGAGACTTTTACTTCTCATCTACTTGTTCTTTTTTCTTTTTTTGTTCTTCTTACCTTTTCTTCACTTCCAACTACTGCCAGCAAACCATTCTGGCACTGTAATGAACTTATTCAGCTCCATCTTACACCTTTTAGAAATGCAATTAAGGATGCTCCTCTAGATATATTTTTCTGGTGGGTGAAGACTTTTGTGAAGGTCAGGTAAAGGCGGTCCATTGGAATTTCTTCTGCATGGGTTCAATCTTTCTCTCAATAATTTCACATGTTAAGAAGTTCACCAATTAAAATGGATGGGAATATTTTTTTTTTAGAGATTCTTTTTTTTAAAAAAAAGATAGATTTGCTTTCTTAACTCAGGCAGTGAACAGAATAGATTATCACTGCTCCACTCTCCCTTTTCGTAGCTTCTCCGTTGCATCCCTCCGTTGCATTTGACTTTAGCATTAGCTTCCTACATTTCTAATATTCTAATATTCCACTCATGTATATACATATGGGATGAAGAATAGCTTAGACTAAGCAGGCTGGAAAGTTATTCTCGCTGAAACTAGATATCAAAATGGCTCACAATCTTCTGTAATTAGAATCCTGGAGGACACAGGCTGCATTTCAACAGATCATTGTCTCGTGCACCTGTTTCTTTAAAAAAAAAAAAACCTTCATCTGCTGTGCTCATCTTTGCCACAATTATTCCATTTCAGTATTCTCAGTATAAACACAAGCAGCCATTCAGAATAATAGTTGTGTGTGTGTGTGTGCGTGTGTGTGTGTGTGTGTGTGTTCCACCATAACTCTGGAAAGCCTCGAGCAATTTCAACCAAACTTGGTACACAGATGACTTACTCTTTGGAGAAAAATACTGTAGGGTAAGACACCCCACACCCTCAGGGTGTGTGTTCTGTTAAGATACAGCCAGTTGTGCCTTAAAATGGCTTCTACTGTACAGTGCAGTGGAGTTGCCATGGTAACAGTTTCACAGTACTCCTCAAATGGGCTCCCTCTGGTAAGAGGAAAAAATCCAACATTAGAAATTACATTTGGTCCGGACATTTCCCCCCTATAAATAAATACCCAGGCAATGCCAGGTTATCAACTAGTTAATCATAAATAAGCCTACATTTAACCACAGCATTCCACATTTGTATCTCTCATTCCCTCCCTGTTACAAAGGAAAAGAAAGACAACTATCGATCGATTTGATTTTTTTTAAAAAAAATAATGCATTAAATCCAGCTTCTATTGCACAAAGGGCTCACAGAATGCTGCAAAAATAAATTAAGACACCAACATCAATTAAATACATGCCAGATATTCAGGGGTGGGTGGGAGACAGAAAATTACCAGCAACAGAGAAAACAGAGACATGGCCATGCTATCATGCTAAGTTATAGGAGTGGATAGCTCAATGACCAGAGTACACCTCTTAGAGTTTGTTTAGTGGAACTTCTCCACCAAGATGTTTGACTTATTCTTATGAGTGATGAGTATCGAGAAGACTTCCAACTCTGTATTGTTACTCAAGGAGCCAAAAGTCCTTTTCATAAATCATGTTAAACATAAGTTGGGGAAAGATCCAGGGGTGAGTTACTGCCGGAATTACTGCTGGTTCAACGCGGAAAAACCTCTCTCCAAGGAACTGGTCCCTGATGTTCAAAAGGTTGAGGGCTGCCAATCTAGAAAGATGGACAGAGAGACCACCTGAACCATCAGGGACTTGAATTATTTTCTTGTAGATGTATTTGAAAGCCTTCTTTGCCATGTCACTTGTCATCCTATGAATTTGAACTGGAAAAAAATGTCAGTAGAACTGGTACATCTTGGGTATTTTTCTTCCCCATCTTAGATCCAAACCCTTGGAACATTTGATCAGCTGGTGGTTGCAATCCCCATACAGCTTAGGATTTTTCATAGTAGTGAGTCACTGGCTCCCAGGACATTTCTCTTTGTCTTCTTGCAGAATAGTAGCGACATTCTTTCAATCCTTAAATAATCCTGTTCCACTGGGTTTTTATTTTCTTCCCTTAAAAGCGAAGGCCTGTTCTTCTCTAAAGCCCGAAAGCTGGTCTTAAGATCCAGCACCGCGGGATAACTCCTCCTGCTCCTGACAATCACTTCTCTCTGCAGGGTTGGCATCTTTGTTTATTTCCTTGTGGAGAGTTCCTTCCTCTTTCACTCCTTTGCTGGATCAGATAAATCTTCAACCTCTCCCTTCAGTTGAAATGTAGTTATTCAGTTCTCCAGTCACGTGAATTTTTCTTCGTTGTTACAAGCTTGCAGTTGCTATAAATATACGATGGAGGCGGAAGACATGTCGCAGTCATTATAAATCACGACTGCAGAACACCTCTCAATTTACTTTCACTCTTGTTTTGGAAGATGCCATTGGTGCCCCTTTCTTCTGTTCTCTTCCTTTAGGCTGCCAAGTTAGTGGAATATCCACCACAGGCTTACTACATATGATTCATCTCCTGTTCTTGACTCTTCTTCCTGTAGATTCTTGTTAGCGCTCCCACTTTTCTTAGTTCATACAAATATTGCAGATACCTGATGCCTGAAGAGGCACAGAGGGCCGTGACCCGACAAATGTGCGAACGTCAAAAGCGCACCGACAAAACCACGGTGCTAAAACCGCGATGTCAAAAGCGCACCAACAACAGTGCGCCAACAAAAGCATGCCGACAGAAGCGCGATTTAAGTTAAGGTTAGGTTTAGGGTTAGGGTTAGGGTTAGGTTTAGGTTTAGGTTTAGGTTTAGGGTTAGGGTTAGGGTTAGGGTTAGGGTTAGGGTTAGGGTTAGGGTTAGGGTTAGGGTTAGGGTTAGGGTTAGGGTTAGGGTTAGGGTTAGGGTTAGGGTTAGGGTTAGGTTTAGGGTTACGTTTAGGGTTACGTTTAGGGTTAGGTTTAGGGTTAGGTTTAGGGTTAGGTTTAGGGTTAGGGTTAGGGTTAGGGTTAGGGTTAGGGTTAGGGTTAGGGTTAGGGTTAGGTTTAATGTTAGGGTTAGGGTTAGGGTTAGGTTTAGTGTTAGGGTTAGGGTTAGGGTTAGGGTTAGGGTTAGGTTTAGGGTTAGGGTTAGGGTTACATTTAGGGTTACGTTTAGGGTTAGGTTTAGGGTTAGGTTTAGGGTTAGGGTTAGCGTTAGGGTTAGGGTTAGGGTTACGTTTAGGGTTAGGGTTAGGGTTAGGGTTAGGGTTAGGGTTACGTTTAGGGTTAGGGTTACACCACGCTTCTGTCGGCGCGCTGTTGTCGGTGTGCTTCAGCTCTCATTCGTTGGTGCGGTTTTGTCGGTGCGGTTTTGTCACCACGGTTTAGTCATGCGCGCTTTTGTCATTCGCGCATTTGTGGTGGAACCAGTGAAGACTAACCTTTTTGTCCTCAAAGTTCCATTTTATTAGAGATGCCATATGGGCACATCTGGGAAAACCCAAATCTGAAAGCTTCCAGGTTTTCCCCACCCAAAAGAAAGTCCAAGTCCCTGCCCAGCACCCACACGTCCATCACATTTTATCCAAAGGGCCCTTTGTTGTGGCCTTTAATCAGAGCAATAAAAGACTCTATTGATGCCTGTCTCTGCCTAGGTGACCTGGGTCATAACATACTGTCACTTTCCTCAGCTTCAGTGAAGCCTCTGCCATTTCTGTTATTAAGAAGAGGGAGGCATGGGGCAATCATATGCAAAGCATGGGGCTATTTACAGGTGCCTTTAGCTGGCTGCCTCTGTCGGAAAGCAAAGGGATGGAAATGATAGCATGGTACTCTTAGTGTGTCCTCATGGGTTACAACTGCGCAGCAAGAGAGGAGATCAGAAAGAGAGAGAGAGAGACAAGAGAGGGAGAGGGAGGGAGAAAGAGATGAGAGAGAGAAATGAGAGAGAGATGAGAGGAAATGAGAGAGGGGGGAGAAAGAGAGATGAGAGAGCGAAAAAGAAAGAAAGAGATGAGAGCAAGAAAGGGAGAGAAGGAGAGAAAGAGATGAGAGAGAGAGAAAGTGATAAAAGAGAGAGAGGGAGAAAGGGAGATGAGAAAGAGAAAGAGGGAGAGGGAGTAATACATGGTATTGGACCTGGGTACTTGAGAGACTGCCTCCTGCCGATTGCCTCCCATAGACCCATCAGATCCCACAGATTAGGCCTCCTCCGAATTCCATCTGCCGGCCAATGCCGGCTGTCGACCACTCAGAGGAGGGCCTTCTCTGTGGCTGACCCGGCCCTTTGCAACGAGCTCCCCGTAGAGATTCGGACCCTCGCCACCCTTCAGGCTTCCGGACAGCTGTTAAGACCTGGCTGTCCCAGCAAGCCTGGGGTTGAGTACCCCCCCCCCCACTCGAACTGTTGTGCTTGTTGTGTTTTTTAAATTGTTGTATTACTGTCTTGTTTGTCTTACTTTTCTGTATTTGTTCCCCTTCCCTTGGTTTTTTGTTCAGCCGCCCTGAGTCCCTTCGGGGAATAGGGCAGCCTACAAATCAAATAAATACCAATACCAAATACCAAGAGAGAGATGAGAGAAAGGGGGAGAAAGAGAGAGTTGTGTGAGAGAGAGAGAGAGAAAGAGAGAGATAAACACAGAGAGATACCTGTTTAAAAGAAAATACCGAGAACCCAAAACCTGGGTAGGCATGGCTGGGGAAGTCATGTGACTGGGTGGGAATGATTGATGGTGAGTTGGCCACACCCACCCAGTCACATGACCATCTAGCCACACCCACCAAGCCACGCCCTCAGAACCAGTAGCAAAAAAAATTGAATCCCACCCCTGGCAGCAATGCAGAAGGTTGTTTCAGCTCCTTTAATCATGAAGAACAGGAGTCCCCCAACTCCAAGTCCATGGACCAGCACTGGTCCATGGCATGCCAGAAACCGGACCACTCAAACAAGCAAAGCCTCATCCGCAGGATTCAAGCCACACACAAAACCACACACACCCCTCTGATCCACAGAAAAACCTCTCTCCACAGAACTGGTTCCTGGTGCCCAAAAGCACCCTTGACAGAGTGAGGATGACCCTCACTCTGTCAAGGATCTGGGAGTACTCATTTATAATGATCTAAGCCCCAGAGCTCACTGTCACGGCATTGCCAAAAAGGCATTAAGAGTTGTTAACCTAATCTTGCGAAGCTTCTTCTCCGACAATATTGTACTGCAAACTAGGGCATATGAAACCTTCTCTAGACCTATTCTCGAATACAGCTCACCTGTCTGTAACCTGCACTGCATATTGGAGCTTAATACAATTGAAAGAGTCCAGAGATATTTTACGAGAAGAGTCCTCCACTCCTCTGCTTACAACAGAATCCCTTATGCCACCAGGCTTGAAATTTTGAGCTTAGACAACTTAGAACTACGCTGCCTTCGATCTGACCTGAGCATCGTACACAAAATTATCTGCTGCAATGTCCTACCTGTCAATGACTACTTCAGCTTCAACCACAACAATACACGAGCACACACTAGATACAAACTTAAGGTAAACCGCTCCAACTCGATTGCAGAAAATATGACTTCAGCAACAGAGTGGTCAAAGCCTGGAATGCACTACCTGACTGTGGTTTTTGTTCCCCACACCCCCAAATCATTAACCTTAGACTGTCTACTGTCAGCCTCACCCCATTCCTAGGAGGTTTGTAAGGGGCGTGCATAAGTGCATCAATGTGCCTGCTGTCCCCGTCCTACTGTCCCCACTTATTTGTATCCTTTTCATGCATTCATAATCATGTCTATACTTATATCTGTTATCTTATACATGCTTGACAAAAGAAAAGAAATGAAATGAAATGAAAAAAAGGTTGCGGGCCATCGATGTAGAAGAAGCATCTCCTTTTGAATTTCTGTAGTCACATTCTGCAATTAAGAATAGGAGCAAAGGCAGGTGTTTGTTGCAGTTCGGAAATCTTGCCTTTCCATTGTGTCATTTCCTAGTGGAAAGGAATTGTTCTAACGTTGCTTTCCTCTGCTAGAAAAGAAGGCATGTTGGGTTGTGTGTCTATTCTAACTCCTAAATGTACTGTGTCCAATATGCTGTAGAGAACCCTGCCTCCCAGAGTCCCACCACAATCTATATGAATGATGGAAAGTGCCACCCTATCCAGTTGCTCAAACTGCCATCATCTCAGGCTGATAAATGGCAGCAATTCAAGTCAAGCCCCTATTTTATTGAAGCAAGGAGCCATTCGGGTTTCTTTTGCTCACTAGCCACGTGGAGTGTGCAAGATTTCATGCGGAAGTGGTGATCTTCTTGACACCAGATCTTAAGCTGGCAGGCTTGGAAATCAGGGGGAAAAAAGATTAATTTCTGAGAGGCCAATATGTCAAATGTGAGTTCAAACGTCTGTGGCTTATAAAAACCATGCTGTTAGTTATAGTAAAAGACACTCTCCGCCCACACATACTGAATAAAGTCTCAGGCCTGGAAGTGCCGACCTGATAGTAATGCCAGCAACAACCCACCCCTGGATAAAATGACTATCAATGGAGATTCTCGGTCATCCAGGTCATGGTTGTCCCGGAGGTGCTTTCCTCAAAAGGCAAATGAGCTGGAGGAGCGTCTTGGATGAGATGTGAAACATCTTCAGAGAAAAACCAGAAAGTCCAGTTGCCTCTTGAAAGCACCTTTGTTGACAAAATGAATGAAAACAAATTATAGGGATCTAGCACCTTGAAGCATATCTATTTTCAACTACTTGTCCATTGGGTAATCTCCAGTACCTACTTTAATGCCTTACTTTCAAAAAACTTTCAAAAGCTAGTTAAAGTCCTAACCTTTTAAAGACTCGATCAATGAAAAGCATAGGACACTAAAGTCATCAAATACATCCTTTTACACTGTGATTCTCAGTTAAGGCTAATTCAATTATTTATTAATGCATTGTCCATAGGAATTTTATATTTACTATTCATTTGCTAACAGGGACCAAAAATTAACTTCCTCCAATGCTAATTTTTGCAGGCTTTTTTGCAGTGGCAGTGCAGCATACTGCCCTATTCTCCATGAGAATGGATAGCTAACAATGGTTAGATTCAAAAAGTTTTATTACCGGTTCTGTGGGTGTGGCTTGGTGGGCGTGGCATGACTTGTGGGCATGACTTGGTGGGCGTGGCAGGGGAAGGATTCTATAAAATCTCCATTCCCTCCCAACTCCAGGGGAAAGATACTGTAAAATCTCCATTCCCTCCCAACTCCAGGGGAAGGATACTGTAAAATCTCCATTCCCTCCTCACTCCAGGGGAAGAATACTGTAAAATCTCCATTCCCTTCCCACTCCAGGGGAAGGATACTGTAAAATCTCCATTCCCTCCCAACTCTAGGGGAAGGATACTGTAAAATCTCCATTCCCTCCCCACTCCAGGGGAAGAATACTGTAAAATCTCCATTCCCTTCCCACTCCAGGGGAAGGATACTGTAAAATCTCCATTCCCTTCCCACCCCAGGGGAAGGATACTGTAAAATCTTCATTCCCTCCCAACTCTAGGGGAAGGATACTGTAAAATCTCCATTCCCTCCCCACACCAGGGGAAGGTTACTGCAAAATCCTCATTTCCTCCTGAACAGCTGGGACTCTGGAGGCAGAGAATAGATGGGGGCAGGGCCAGTCAGAGGTGGTATTTACCAGTTCTCCGAACTACTCAAAAGTTCTGCTACCGGTTCTCCAGAACTGGTCAGAACCTGCTGAATACCACCTCTGATAGCTATCATCTAGGATATAAGTGTTGACATTTACTAACCTTAATATCTTTATACTTCCACTATTGGTAATACTCTTTGTGTTCTGGTCTGAGTTGTAATATAATGGTCATTATCTGTTGATGTTGTTGACAAGGATTTTATTTTCTCCACTTTAAAAACTTGGCTGAGTCATTGGAGTAGATAAGAAGGAAACATGGATCTTCCAATGATTGGTGGTGATTTGCCTTGTCCTCTACAAATTCTTTGACATTTCTATAGTGTATGTTTTTTTAAAATACTTCACAGACCTCTATCCAACAATCCTTGCAACAGGATTGTAATGCTTTCCTCCAGCACAAATAATTTCCCCATTCCCTTTCAAGCTGCCGAGAGCACAATGTCAGAAAAAGGAAGAAGAAAGACAGAGAACTTTTCTGTACATGTATCTAACCAAAACCCAGCATCCTTTCCCCCTTTGATCATGTCCTCAAGGTGTTGCCCTGATCCAGTATTTCTCAACCTTAGCAACTTTAAAATTCATGGATTCCAACTCCCAGAATTTCTCAGCTAGCATGCTGGCTAAGATAATCTGGGAGTTAAAGTCCACCTATTTTAGACTTGCTAAGGTTGAGAAACACTTTCCTAAAGAGTTCCCCAACCCCTTAAGCCAGGGGTGTCAAACTAAAGGCCCTTGGGCCACATCCGGCCCATGGGATGCTTAGATCTGGTCCGCGGGGCTGGCCTGGAAACAGCAAAGGACCAGCTGATGGTGCCTCTGCTAGCAAAAATGGAGCTCAGCGGGGGGGGGGGGGGTTGCTGGCAGAGGGCTGCAGGAGGCCATCTAGGCCGAAAATGGGGCACGGAGGGGAGGGGGTAGGCTATCAAAACAAACTAAAAAATTGGCTGGGGGAAAAAACTTGGAAATGAAAAATATTTTACTCATGCTTTAACTGAAGGAGTTAAATGATAACACAATCATGCTGTGAAATAAATTAACAATGATACAATGAAAAACTAATATAACTATGAATTGAATACTTTAGAACTTTTTGCTTTAAAAAGGATAAGGATAATAATGATTTTATGTATACTTGATAGAGGACGGGTGATATAGTGTATAACGTTAAGAACGTTACTACAATGATATCTTGTTGTTGATAAATAATTTTAATAAGGGAATAATTGAAAATTGGTATATATATATATATATATATATATGTATGTATGTATGTATGTATGTATGTATGTATGTATGTATGTAGCGACTATTTAGAATATTTTGTTGAAAAATGAAGGAATAAGATTTCTGTTTGAATGTATGATGTACAAGGATAATAATGAACATAAGCATACCTGATAGTCGATTGGTGGAATTATGCATAATTGAAAACAGTGGTATGCAAACATAAATGGTTGGTAAAAAAAAAAAAATTCTACTACATGGGATTATATAAAGGTATACTGTTATCAAATAGATAATCAAGAATGTAAGGGAATCATGATTTACTGGAAAAAATAATACTAATTGTAACTGAACATATATTGTACAATGAAAGTGAGGTATTTAGTTACACTAGATGAAAAATCTGAGATGGTAAATATTATTTGAGAATATGGATGTTAAAACATCTGTAACCAAACGACATGCTGTATGTGATGATGTTTTTTTTTATTTTATTTTTTATTGTTGTGTGTATGTGTTGTCTATGTAATAAAAATAAAAAAATATAAAAAAAACAAACTAAAAACAAAGCAAAAGGAGAAATGTTTCCCCTTTTGCATTTGAGCATGCAAGAAGACACAGAAAAGGAGAAAGGGAAAGAGGAAAGACAAAGAGAAAAGATGGGAAGATAGCCAGGAAGGAAAAAGTAGGAAAGAGAGGAAGGAAGAAGAAAGGATAATGAAGAGGGAAGGAAAAGGAAGAGAAGAGAAGAGAAGAGGAGAGGAGAAGAGAAGAGAAGGAAGGAAGGAAGGAAGGAAGGAAGGAAGGAAGGAAGGAAGGAAGGAAGGAAGGAAGGAAGGAAGGAAGGAAGGAAGGAGATTAGAATGAGAGTGAGTGAGGGTCTCAGGGAAGTCCTACCTTAGCATTTGGCCACCACAGGTGCCCCTGACACAGGGGTGGGTTCCTGCCAGTTTTAACCTCTTCTATAGAAGAGGTTCCACAAATCTACAGTGCCGTTTAGAACCGGTTCCAGCTCCCTCCCCCTGCCCGTCCACACATCATCAAGATGAAGAGCGAGAGGAGGAATTCTGGGAGTTGAAGTCCACAAGTCTTAAAGCTGTCAAGTTTGAACACCCCTGGTTGTTTTTTTTAAAGAGTTAGGAGTACAAGGGTCTTGTAACTTGACAGCTTTAAGACTTGCGTGCTTCAAATGGCAGTTTCTGAGCCAACATTTTGGTTGCTAAGCAAGAGCGTTGTTAACTGAGTTTCACCACATTCTGCAAGTTGGCCACACCCACCCAGTCACATGGCTGGCAAGCCACTCCCACCTGGCCACATAGCCGGCAAGCCACTCCCACAAAGCAGGCCACACCTACAGAAGAGGTTCTAAAAAATTTTGAAACCCACCACTGCCCTGACACGAGTCCCGTTTCATGCCCACCATGGCCACACACACCCTCTACGCCCCTGGCCTCTGAGGTCAAACACAACCCTGATGCATCCCTCAGTGAAATTGAGTTTGACACCCCTGCCTTAAGCCATTCTGAATTTTTTCCAGTACTAAAGCAACATTTACTTCCTTCTCCCTTCACAGATTTTATCCGGGGGGAAATCTGAAACACCATACTGGACATTTGGTCAATGATGCAGTCACACTTGGGGGTGGGAGCAGCCCAAATCCTATTGCACATTTTATGCTTATTCAGGCATTCTGCCCAGAAGTGGGTTGCCAATTTTTTTACTACCGGTTTGGGCGCATTCCCGTATGCGCTCACATACATGCATGCATGCGCAGAAGCATCTGGGAAAATCCAACTGTTTCAAATTGAGTTATTCTCCTGGAATCCACTAGATCTTAGAATCATCCCAATCTTACTGATTGAGGAATGATGAAATGTTTGCCTTAAAAGAAATAAAACTTTTGAAACCACAAACGTATACATTTAATAATACATGTTTTGACGGCCAGCGAGAATTGTATTTGCTCAATATTGGAAAAATGAGGAAACTCAGATGAAAATATAATCGAAAAAATATTGAGACTGTGTGGAAATGTATAGGCAATTTAAATTAAAGGTAATTTACCAAAGGCTGGATAATAAAAATAGAAATTGGAAATTGGAAGAATACTATTATACACAAACAAAGATATTACCATCACTATTATTATGTATATGTAAAATGGCGCAGACGCTACACTGTTTATTAAATATTTATATATGTTAAAAAAAAAAAAGAATCATCCCCCAGCTTGGAGGTATAGCTATCAACCTGAATAGCAGCTGACTGACAGTGCCCCCTGTCTACTTTGCTCACACACCTCTACTACTAATAGCCAGTTTTGAAAGAAGTCTAGTTGAAGGCTGTAATCCAGCTTCCTCTGAGCACATCCTTACAAAACACTTGGGCAAACCAGGAGTAGATTTTGACAGATGTCTAAGGCATCAGTCTAACTGTCTGTCATAACTCATCTCCTTCTCTCCAAGCCCAACCCACGTTAAGGAGAGGCTGGCATATTCTGTATGCATACAATTTGAGAGGAGAGAAAAACAAAACTAGGGAAATTTACATACAACACAAGTAAGGGCAGCATTATTTGCCCGTGGGCCACTGTGTGATGGACCTGAACTGTGTAATGTTGGATCAGCTGCCTTGCAAACATAAAAGTACAATTTTATAGTCCCTTGATAAGACCACACTTGGAATGTGGCTTCCAGTTTTTGTAGCCACGATATAAAAAAGGTGTTGACACTTTGGAAAGAGTGCAGAGATGAGTAACAAAGAAGATCAGGGGACGGGAAGTTAAAAAAAAAGAACAGAAGAACAGTTGTAAGAATTGGGTTTGCCTAGTGAAAAAAAGGACTAGGGGTGACATGAGGGGCTACCACAAAGAAGAGAGTTGAGGAAAACCTATTTTCCAAAGCACCAGAAGTCAAAACAAGAAACAATGGATGGAAGCTAAGCAAATAGAGAACCAACCTAGAAATAAGAAGAAATTTCCTAACAGTGAGAACAATCAAGTTATTCTCCAAAGCACCTGAGGGTAGGACAATAAGCAATGGGTGGAAACTAATTAAGGAGAGAAGCAATCTAGAGCTAAGGAGAAATTTCCTAACGGTTAGAACAATTAATCAGTGGAACAACTTGCTCCAGAATTTGTAAATGAACGTTTTTAAAAAGAGATTGGATAACCATTTGTCTGAAGTGGTGTAAGGTTTCCTGCCTAAGCAGGGGGTTGGACTAGAAGACCTCCAAGGTCCCTTCCAACTCTGTTACTCTATTCTATTCAATCCTTGCCTTCAGAATTCGTGGATGCTCCATCACTGGAGGCTCTTTTAAGAAAAAATTGGACAGCCATTTGCCTGAAATGTACAGGGTCTCCTGCTGGGACTAGAGGTTGGACTAGAAGACCTCCAAGGTCTAGCCCAACTCTGTCATTCCAATTCAAAGAGACAAGAACTGAAAGCCAAATAAAGTCATGGGGGAAAGAGAAAATATTCTATTTCATTTCTGCTACTTCACTGTCAATTTCTGCTATATCTAACCTTGACCCCCAGAGATGAAAATATAGTTCTCAGCTTTGTTGTACACTGCCTTGAGTCATTTTTGCAGAGGTGGGTGGCTATATAAAATTAGATAAATACAATAATAGTTTTCTATGGCAAAAAAAAGAGAGTAAGCCATCTGTAATGCCCTAGCAGCTGAGCTGAGATTTGAAATGAATTTGGCTGTCCCCTTTCATCATCTTAACCACTGACCTGGCAAGTCCCTCATTCACTGAGATCATGGCATTTAGAGAACTACTTTCAGGGCAGCCAACCAAGAGGTTGAGAATGAATCATCTTCCTAAAACCCCAAAGAATGTTATGGCATTTAAACGATGAGGAAATCAGTGTTGTCCATAAACCAACGTCCTTCCTTAACAAGTGGCATCTGGGTCCCACAGGACAATGCCTGTTCCTTTGTGTAAGCAAGAAAAGTCCAGGAACTAACCATTCACAACTGTCAAGAATCACATTCTTTTTCTCTTTTGTAGCACTATAACCCAGCATTGCCCAGGTATTTATTGATAGGGAGAAAATGTCCGCACCAAACGTAATTTCTAATGTTGGATTTCCCCCCTTACCAGAGGAAGCCCCCTTGTGTAGTACTGTGAAACTGTTACCATGGAAACTCCACTGTACAGTAGATGTCATTTTACGGCAGTACGGTAGAAGCCATTTTGAGGCACAACAGGCTGTATCTTAACAGAACACACACCCCAGGTGTTTTTAGGGGTGTCTTACCCCCACAGTATTTTTTCCAAGAGAGTTATGCTGGAACACACACACACACACACACACACACATACATACATGTGTAGATATGTAGGTATGTATATAGTGTCACAACCCCTGGTATGCCCAAATATGGGAGAAAGCATACTGCTTCCTTTCTCTGTCTATCAGTTCATCACAAGAGACCATCACAACAGAAAGTCATTATTTTTACTGTTGTGTATACACACACACACACACACACACACACACACACACTGTATATATATACTGTATATATATAATGTGTCCCAAAGCAACTGCTTAATTTCAGCTATATCAAGACTGAATTTCTTAATCTGTTATTATATTTACTGCACTAATTTCAGCATCGCGGTGGAAAATACACCCTACAATTTCTTTATTTTGAGATTCATTCCTAGGATAAACTTCTTACATACATGCCCTTGTCATCTTTTTTTTAACAAGAGTACGGAGAATAACATGTAGACGTACATAATTATATTTGTAACTATTTTGACATGCATTTTAAAAAGAGATCCACGCTGCAGGAGCCTACATTAAGAATGATTAATTGTATGCCAAAGAAAGCAGTGAATCATATTTTTTTTACATGATGTGGGATGAATGTATAACTAGGGAGGAAAAAATGGAAAAAACTGAGCAACCTCAAGCTTGACAGATTTCTAGGCTGTATGGGACAATCTCCATGGTGACAGCAGTGCATATGTGGTATGTTTTCTGCAAAACATTTGCATGTGCCAATGGTTCAAAATTAAATTGGCTGTAAAAAAAAATGAAGCAAAGAAGAAAAAGAGAGGAATAGAAAAAGAGGACATAAACAGTTGATAGTGATTTCACTTCTTTCATTTTCTGAAAATTAACATCAAGCAACTTAAAGTGAAGGTAAAGGTTTCCCCTGTCCAGTCATGTCCAAGGATAGGAGGGCAGTGTTCGTCTCTGTTTCTTAGCTGAGGAAGCCAATGATGTCTGAAGTAACTTTTGTGGTCAGGTGGCTGGTGTGACTAAACTCTGAGGCACATGGAATGTTATTACCTTCCCATTGAAGTGTACCTTGTGAAGCCCACACACAGCACGCCTGAGTTCCGTTTACACTGGCAGAGGGTTGCAAGAGGCCGTCCCAGCCAAAAATGGAGGTTGTGAGGGCCACGTGCGGCCTGCCCGAGTTCCATTTTCATTGACAGTTGCAGGCCATCCCAACCAAAAACAGAGATTGGGAGTCCATTTTCGGGCCACGACAGGCAACTCCAACCTGACTGACATCAAGTGGGCCATTCTCACGTCCCATGCTCCTCCCCAGATCAAACACAATCCTGATATGGCCCTCAATGAAACTGAGTTTGACACCCCTGTGCTAGGTAGACAGGAGCTGACACAGGAACAGGAACTCACTCGGTTGTGCAGCGTTCAAGTTTCGAACATGGGCTCTCAGCTTTCCAGCTTTAACTGCTTTTAGCCATTGTACACACACACATGCACACAGACACACACACACACAAGCAACTTAACCTTTAACAAAGATGGAATTTCAGAAATGGTAGTTGCTGAGATGATCCTTGGCTGTCTTCTGGAAGTCCTTTCGAAACACGGTGGATCAAAAGGCTCAGGGATCTTCAAGGAACTGGAATATTGTTGTGGTGGCTTCACTGTTTGCGATATCAAAGATGCTCTCTTTTTGTCTTTCTTAAGAATGTTGCTGTTGTTTTTTTAACTGTGGGATGCTTTCATGTTTTTAGGGTTGGTTTTTTTATGGTATAATCCCTTCACTTTTCAGTTGATTTTTAACACTGTTTTAATCATCCTTGCCCCCTTTACATTGTTAACTTTTATTTATTGTTATGTTTTACTATGCTATTGTACACCACCCAGAATCCCGTTGTTAGGCAGATGGGCACTTTAAAAAATGTGATGAATAAATAAACAAAGTGAACAATGTGCAAGTATACACATGTGAACCAAATTATTGATACAGTTATCTATCACAAATGAAGGTGAATATACATGTCCCAGAAGAATAGAATAGAACAGAACAGAACGGAATAGAATAGAATAGAATAACAGAGTTGTTAGGTACCTTGGAGGTCTTCTAATCCAACCCCCTGCTTAGGCAGGAAACCCTACACCACTTCAGACAAATGGTTATCCAACATCTTCTTTAAAACTTCCAGTGTTGGAGCATTCACAACTTCTGGAGGCAAGTTGTTCCACTGATAAATTGTTTTAATTGCCAGGAAATTTCTCCTCAGTTCTAAGTTGCTTCTCTCCTTGATTAGTTTCCACCCATTGCGTATTGTCCTGCCCTCAGGTGCTTTGGAGAATAGCTTGACTCCCTCTTCTTTGTGGCAGCCCCTGAAATATTGGAAGACTGCTAATGTTGCAGGATCCAATCTGGGTCCGTCACCAGGACCAGAGGTCTTTGAGCTTTCGAACTCATGCTGAAGCCCATCTTCAGGGAACTTCTATCTAGTAGAACTTCTATCTAGCACTCTGCTAGAGAGAAATTCCCTGAGGGTGGACTCCAGCACGAGTTCAAAAGCTCAAAGACTAAACCTCTGGTCCGGGTGACCGACCCAGTTTGATCCTGCAATGTTGTCTATAGTAGCAGAAACATGAGTAGGTGGCAGAGGTGAAATGCTACCGGTTCAGGCCAGTTTGCCTGAACGGGTAGTAAAAAAAATGCTTTTAATTTTTTTTTAAAAAAAAAAGTTCTGACAACCATGCGGCACAGCTGATCGTCTGAACTTTTTTTTAACTTATTAAGCATTTTTTTACTACCAGTTCGGTAGAGAAATCGTGCTTTCTAGTGAATCTAAATCGTGTGGCACAGCTGTCTCCCCCCCCTCGCTGTTCTATTTACTTTTGCAGACTCAGAAAAGACTTCTTAGCGCCTGCAGTGCAAACCAGTAGCAGAGCATTTCACCCCTGGTACGTGGCATAGATTTGGGGCACAATATTGGAACACATCCTGGGCCACTCTGAGATAGATAGATTGATTGATTGATTGGCATATACATTATCCGTTATTATCCAGTTTGCCCCCAAATGGAGGTGAAGGAAGAAGAGAGATAAGCACTATGGTATTCCAAGAGACTATTTTATCCACTTTTCTGGCTCCTCTTAGAGAAAACATGACACTTACTGTAAGTTCTATTTGAAATGTATAGCATTAATACTCGATAGATTTGCTGGTGTCTCTATCATATAAGAAAGGATTTAAGTCCTTGTTTATCACATTCCAAGGACATCTTTTTACTGCTAATCTTGAAAGAAAATCCTGTTGCATCACTAGAACATTTATCCAGACTCAGAACGCCCATCCACTTCCGAGAATAAATTCATCAACAGAAGCAATTCCTCCATGTCATACTTGGGTTCTTTAAAGCCCCTTGCAGAGAAAAAAGCATGGAACAGGCAGACATCTACTTAATCCCACCTTTCTCTTTTCTTGGCCCTCGATAAGCGGAACTGTACTGTAGAAGCCACACTTCGCAAAGTTCTTGTGCTAAAACTTTCTGCTTTAAGGGCAGTTGAGATTCCGGATCCCGTTGCAACCGGTATGCTGCACACGGGGCAGGGCATCCTAGTCAGGAATGTGCGCTATGTACGCATGTGCACACCATCACCCTGCGACACACAGCTGGTCAGCGGAGGTTATGTAGGTGATGCACGCTGTGCACGCGTGCACCTTTGGCCCGTTCGCGTTATAAACAGCTATGGAAAGCGGGTGGGCGAGTGGGCCCAATGAGCCACCACACCAGTACTGCCTTTACAGTAAAAATATTGGGTTTCTGTCGTGATGGACTCTTGTGACGAGCCGATTGACAGATAATGGAAGCAGTTAGCTTCCTCCCATAATTGTGACATACCAGGGGTTGTGACACTAAATATATACCTTCTTCCCTGGCTTCAGCTGATAAGGAGGAGGACCTGTGGCTTAATGGCTAAGACGTCTGCCTAAGATGTAATATAGCACAGGTTCGAATCCCAGTAAGGGTATGGCTAGCTGATGAGAGCTAAATAGCTTGAAATAGATGTATACTAGTCTCCCTTTATTTATTTATCAGCACAAATACAACACAAATATAACAAAGGCAACAGTAAAAATATTGGGTTTCTGTCATGATGGACTCTTGTGATGAGCCGATTGACAGATAATGGAAGCAGTTAGCTTCCTCCCATAATTGGGGCATACCAGGGGTTGTATCTATCTCTATCTCTATCTCTATCTCTATCTCTATCTCTATCTCTATCTCTATCTCTATCTCTATCTCTATCTCTATCTCTATCTCTATCTATCTCTATCTCTATCTCTATCTCTATCTCTATCTCTATCTCTATCTCTATCTCTATCTCTATCTCTATCTCTATCTCTATCTATCTATCTATCTATCTATCTATATATATATCTATATATATATATCTATATATATATCTATATCTATATCTATATCTATCTATATCTATATCTATATCTATATCTATATCTATATCTATATCTATATCTATATCTATATCTATATCTATATCTATATCTATATCTATATCTATATCTATCTATATCTATATCTATATCTATATCTATATCTATATCTATATCTATATCTATATCTATATCTATATCTATATCTATATCTATATCTATCTATCTATCTATCTATCTATCTATCTATCTATCTATCTATCTATCTATCTATCTATCTATCTATCTATCTATCTATCTATCTATCTATCTATCTATATATATATATATATATATATATATATATATATATATATATATATATATATATATATAAAATTACCAGCCTTTGTGGCCGATTGGAAAATGATGAAGAGATGAAAGTGGAATCTAAAGTGACAGGAGATGGATGAGATTAGGCTTCACTGGAAGTTAGGTTAAATGAGATGCTCTTTCTTTCTTTCTTTCTTTTTCCTGTCTTGCAAAAATTGCCTTGCAATCCCTGCGTGGAATCAAATGGTGCTCTTCACCATCATTCATTGAATAGGAATCACAGGGACAGGCAAACACCATATTGGTGGTGCCTTTAATACCACATGGGGGTTACAGCCCAACCCTTCGGAAAATCGTCAGGGGCAAATCTTCCATTGTTCCCAAAAAATTAAGTGTTTGAAAAGCCACTTCATCACAATTTGCATCCTATCATCCATGACTCTGGGTCTGCAGTGCTTCAGAGTGTTTCAAAGCCTGCATTTTGCTGATGGTTTGCTTTGCTCTGCTCTTCTCATTCATAGTTAACACTCGGGTATATTCTGTCCGACTATATTCTAACTTTCAAGAACGCACAATCTTTTTTATTGTCATCTTTAGGAATAAATCCCTTAGCTTTATATTTTCCCATATAACAATTTCTAGTTATATTTTTTTCCTAGTAAGTCTTTTGTCCCACTTCTCTATTCCTGCCTTCTTCCTTTTCTTTTATATTTCCCTTTGTTAGGGTGTAACCTCCTATTTCAATTTTCCTTATGCCACTGTCAACCTCCAAAACAATTTTTGTCTGCTTTTTATTCCCTTTTGTTGGGACAGATTTCCCCCCCCCCTTTACAATTTTCCCTATACCACTGCCAAGCCCTATGGAGTTTTTTGTCTATTTTATTTCCCACTGTTTCTACCTCTTCATTGTCTCCCCCCCCCCCCACTTCCTTCCCTTCTTCCTTAAATGGCTGCTTCTCTGAATTCAGAATTCTATTTAGGCTTGATTTTAATGATTTATGCATATTTTTTATAATTTCACGTAGTTCTTCAATTTCCCACCTTTCCATAATCTCCAGTTCCAAAGTTACAGTTAGTTATACAATTCTTATTTCAGAGTTCTGGTCCACCTTAAATTTATCTACTTCAGCTGCTGTGGGGAAGGGCGACGGGAGCCATCTTGGTCTTTTGTTCTTCCTTAATGTCCAGTTCCAAAATTGCAGTTAGTTATACCAATCTTATTTCAAAATTCTGGTCCACTTTAAATTTAATTTAGTTCAACTACTGTGAAAACAGAAGAGAAGCTGGAGCCATCTTGATCTTTTGCTGGCAAAAAAAGAAAAAAAAAACTTAGTATTTCCCCAGTTCTTGATTTTGTTATTATTTTTCCTTCGTACTTTCCGCTTCTCGTTGGTTATAATTGCTCAAAATATATTAATTGGAACAAACTTGCATACAGCCAAATTCAGGTATGTTTGTCTTCCCTCCTGCTTTTCCAAGTTCTGATTTATGGCAGTTGCTTAATTAAAATTTCCCACACGTGCAAGGTTAGGTTATCAGTTGTCAGTAAGGAGATGGTGCTTTTTTCTTGATTTTTCTCCCTTGTTGCATTCCAGTTCTCATTAATTGGAGTTGCTTAAGATATATTAGTTAAAAGACACTCGGACGAAGCAAATCTTCACGCTCCTAAACTCCTTTAAAAACACAAGCTTTTCAAGTCCAAAACCAAATTTAGAGTTTGTATTTAAGTGTGTTGTGTTTAAGTGGATTTGTCACTTCTCTTCTTTCTCCTTTCTGTCCAAATTATTCCAAGCAAATGGCTCTCTTTGGGGCTAGTGATTCAACCCTCCATTTTTCCCCTTCTTTCTTTTCGCAAAAATCCCGATCTGTCCATCAATATTATTTATGCTCTCAAGATTCTTTGCCTTTTCCAAATTCTGATTTATAACTGTGGGTTAATAGATCTTACCAGGCTTTCATCTCACCTCTGCATGCTCGTGTTCAGCTGCTTTGGCCTGGAGACAGCTCTTGCGCAGCCATGTAGCCATGCTGCCGCCCCGGCTCTGATTCAGAGGGCAAATCTCTGACCTACGAGGAACCTGTTGCACTCCCTCTGGGTCTGATGAGATGCTGCCCCTTCTCCACCCTCCCTCCCCCACAGGAGGGTTCTGATCCAAAAATGGATCTCAGAGACCGTTTGTCAGACAGGGTTCATGTGAGACTCTTCAGAGCTCACATCTCCCACGTCTGTCCAGCTGCAGAACTTCAGTTCAACTCCTGAAGTTCATTTCATTTCATTTTCATTTTATTTGAATTTATAGGCCGCCCTTTTCCCTGAGGGGACTCAGGGCGGCTTACAATTAATGGGAAGGGAGTGTAGGACAAAACACAAGAAAGAAAAAAATGTGAATAATAAAAAAAAATAAACCAATAAAACACAACATTCATTCAGCATTCGGGTGGGGCAAAGTACAGGTCTTATCCCCAGGCCTGACGGGATAGCCAGATCTTGAGGGCTGTGAGGAAGGCCTGGATGGTGGTGAGGGTACGAATCTCCACGGGGAGATCGTTCCAAAGCGTCGGAGCTACAACTGAGAAGGCTCTCCTCCGCGTAGTCTCCAGTCGGCACTGGCTGGCGGATGGAATTCGAAGGAGGCCTACTCTATGCGATCTGATGGGACGAAGGGAGGTAATTGGCAGAAGGCGGTCTCTCAAATAGTCAGATCCACTACCATGGAGAGCTTTATGAATGGTGAGTAGCACCTTGAAGTGCACCCGGAGATCAACAGGTAGCCAGCGCAGCTCACGGAGGATCGGTGTTATGTGGGCGAACCGTGGTGCGCCCACGGTCACTCGCGCGTTGCTAACAAGTTGCTAACTGACTGAATATAATAATGGAAAGATAATTAAATAAAGGTTAAAACATATGGAATATGGACAAATATGAAACTGATATGGGGAGATTGTAAAGCAGAGGTTTGTGATTCACTTTTATACATTATAATTAAAATGAGTTGCTAATTGATTGCCTATGACAATAGAAGGACAACTAAGCCTGGGTTAAAATATATGAAACATGGACATATATAGAACTTTTAAGATGATGAACAAAGTGAGATGTGTACCACTTTTTATTCTATATAGTAGATTAAGGGAATTGTAATGCACATGGAATAGTAAGGATTACCAATTATAGACAATTAAGGGTAATCTAAACCAAGATATGGAAAAATGGAGAGGGAACATGAAATATACTTACAATGGGAAACTATTGAGATTTAAAGACAGAATTACAAAGTGAGGGTGTGTAAGGATGTATAATTATATAAACATAATGATGAGAATAGCTGGAAATTGTAACCGGGTCTACATCTCGGCCCAAAATAGGCTTGGGGGGGGGGGGGTTAAAAGCACAATGACTGTATATGTATACTTTTTTGTTCTCTTTTTTTTTAAAAAAGGAGGAAGATATATGTCAAAATTAAATATGTATACTGAAAAGGAATTATAAAGACCATCAACATAAAATGGAGCTGAAATACACCAAGTAAATGAGATGAAGAGTGGGAAGTAGAGGAGAGATGTAAAGGAAAAAGAGAGGCATAGGAGAGATGAAAAGGGGGAAAAGGAGGAGAGAAAGGAAGAGTGGAAAGGGGAGGGAGGAGAAGGAGAGAGGAAGGGGAAGTTGAGAAGAGAAGGATGACGGAGGAAAGAAAGGAGGTAGGGAGGGGGAGGAGAGAGGGAGAAGAAAGTGATGGATAAAGTACAAATATGGTGTATGGAGAGCAGAAGAGCCTATAATTGTTTTTGGGAGTTGATGGTAAGATAAATTGATGTAAACATTTAATAATACAATACGATGTTGGCTATGTAATAGTATACATGTGGTTATATGTTATGAAAATGAAAAAAAGTGTTATATATTGTATATATATTAAAAAAAGCACAATCTTTTTTGTTTTCCTGTTAAGAAAGGTCAGGTTCCGATGTCAGCTTTTTCACCTATCTGTATGTCTCTACAGGCAAGATGGACACCATATACAGCAAAGAAATCATTTAATTTTTGTCTTAGAGAACAACAGAATAACAGAGTTGGAAGGAACCTTGGAGGTCTTCTAGTCCAACCCCCTGCTCAAGTAGGAAACTCTATACTCATGATGGTGAACCTATGGCATGTGTGCCAGAAGTGGCATGCAGAGCCTTCTCTCCAGGCACACCAGCTGTCGACCGTTGCTCTTCCGGGTTCTGGCACACACATGTGTGCTGGCCAGCTGGTCTTCTTGCATATGAGAATGCCAGAAACCGGAAGAACAGTGATCAGTGCACATGCTCACTCCGGAAGCTGGAAACTCAGCTTCCCAGCATGCGCAGGGAAGAGGGAACTTCTCTTCCAGTTTCCAACACTCCCCCTCATGGATGCCGGAGAGCTGCTCTTTCAGTTTCTGGCACTCCCCCACCCATGTGCCATGGAGCTGGTCTTTCAGTTTCTGACGCTCCCACACATGCGCACTGGGGAACTGCTATTCCAGTTTCCAACACTCCCCTGTGCGTGCACACTCCCATTTTGGCACTTGGTGCCCAAAACTTTCACCAACACTGCTCTATACCACTTGAGATAAACAGCTCTCCAATCTCTTCTTTGAAACCTCCAGTGTTGGTGCACCCACAATTTCTGGAGGTAAGTGGTTCCAGCGATAAATTGTTCTCACTGCCTAAAGGAAAGCTAGGTTCTGTAACTGAAACTTTATCCAGTAGAGAGCTTTCTAGCCTACTTTACACAACAGAAAAGTAGCATCCTAAAGGTCTGAAAAGCTGTGGAAACAACATTTTAAATTTAAATCACAATTAAGGGGTCATGTAGGTCACCCGGCCATAATCTTCTCTCTAGCAATGGGATGTATTACATATTTATAAATGTCACAGCGATTATAAAATTCTGTTTATATCGGTCAATTAACATGCACGATTATTTGCAAATCTACGATATCCTTTGTCCTTTTTTAATTTTTAATTTTACATATTGATTTCTAAACGTGTGATTTCTTAGATGGTGACTCCATCTGACAGGTTCTGCATTTTTCAACTTGCTAAAAGTGTTGTGATAACTTATAGAGCTCATTGACATTTACACTCTTTTCTCGCTGAACTTGGTGTAAGAATTTGGAAAGTCAAATGTTTCAGCAGTAGCTTTATCACAGGAGTGAGCAATAGGTCATCCACAAATCTGCCTATCAGTGCTTGAAGATGTCCTTTTAACCACCTTTCTTCTCATCTCCAGGGCATAACCAAGGCTGCCTAACTTTATATTTAATTATCTATTGTTTAGGTGATATTTTCCATCTTCTGCTGTCAGAAGGTTTACTGGATGATGATTTCTGGTGATTTGGCTGTGTTCATGATGGCTCAGTTCAGAATTGGGATCTACAGAGTTTCTATTGCCTCCTTTTGGCTGCTTTTGGTCTGGCCTCCCTTTCAGTCACCAGGCGTTATTCCATATGTCCATTCTGATTTCTGCTGTGGGATTGACACAAAAGCTGACTTCTGAAGGCAGCCACCTGTGAAGTGCTTAGCCAATATTTTCAAAAACCTAAATCAGGCTCTTTATTAAAATGTGTTCACAGCTCTTAACAAATAATATTATATCTCCTTCAAACTATATTTATCTCTGTCTCTGGGGCAAAAAAACCCTGGAGAAAGTGCTAATGTTTTCTCTTTAGAAAACAAGAATGATCACTACTGTCCTTCTGTCCACTATCCCATTGATATATGCAGCAAAAGAAACTCATAGGACATTACTGTGTTTTCCCAAAAATAAGACAGGGTCTTATTTTCTTTTGGCCTTGTTTTCAATAATAATAAGTATCTTATTATTTTTGAGGTGCAGGAGGCAATGAGTGTGGTCACCTCATGGCTGCTGCTATTTTGCAGTATTTTTGGGGAGGGCTTATTTTCAGGGGAGGGCTTATTTTAGTGCATGTGCTCAAAAACCTGATTGGTCTTATTATCTGGGGAGGTCTAATTTGGGGGGAAACAGGGTATTTTACCAAGACTATAACTTTACTGATAGATCCACATACTGATAGCAACAAGGATCATATATGCTAAATATTGGAAAAATGTGAACACCCCTCCAGAGGAGGCTGTAATCTGAAATTTTTTTGACTGTGCCAAAATGGTTAGATTAACCTTTAAAATTAAATATCAAGAAGATGCAGAATATTATATGATTCGGAATAAATTCTATGAATGGATAGAAGCAAGAGGTAGGAATTAGAGAGAAGTAAGAGCATGAATGTTAGCACTGAAAATAAAAAGGTAAATAACTACAATTATAATGATGAACCAAAATGTAAATATTTTAATGTAAGAAGAAACTTATCTAAAAGCTTTTTGGTTATATTATTACTATAGTTACTATTTCATTATTATTGTTATTAGCTTGTATGTCAATGTTTAACACCACTCTTCTTTGTTTTGGTCTTTTTTATTTGTAAATGGTGTACCCTGACAAAGCACTGTTTTTCAAAAAAAATGTTTACGAATAAATTTATTTATTTTTTAAAAAACTTTACTGATAAATCCATATAGGCACAGAAGAAGTGTAGCTAGCTCTGAGGTTTTTGTGTGAAAAGCAGCATGGTTAATTTCCCCTTTTCTCCATTTGGGCCACCCAGTGTCCTTTGTCCACCAATCCAACACATTCCTTTTATTTTGGGAAAACAGTCTGTGCCTTTGGAAGGTTCCCGTCCCAAGGCCTTGAAGTGTCAGGATTTTCTCAGGCTGCAAATATGTAGCTCACATAAATTCCTCACCTCCCACCCAATTTTCAATAGATTCCAAGCATTCTCCTCCCCCTCCCTTAATTTATGTTCTCAAGTTGCAAGAGGTGTGTTACAAGTCAGCCTTGACACCTTTGTGTTCCTTGTGTTAGGGAGTCTGGGTGGGGAGCCTGCTGATAGGTTCCTCTGTGCTGCTAGGTGTTGATACACCGCTGTTGGTTTCTTTAGATATTAGATGTGTATCATTTCCAGGCCAGGTGCTATCCAGCTCTTTATGTTCTTTACCTGCTGTTGAATATCTGCTATGGTGACTGGTTCCAGTTCTGGGAGAGTGTTGTGGTCTTCGCTCAGGTCCTACTGCCACTTTGTACTGATGCTATGCGTCTTCTCTTTCCCACATATGTTCTCCCAGTACTGCCCAGTTTCTACTGTTGGTGGATCTGCTGATACTGTGTTGCAGTTGGGATCTTGGGATGGTTGCTTGGAGGACAGGACACTTATCTTCTTAGCCTCTGCTTCTCTAGTACAGTATATTTATTTAGCTTGGTAGCCAATGATATTAGCCTTCATTTAGCAGTCTTCAGGGCCTCAGAGGGAAACAGTAGCCAAGTCTTAAAGCTCACACTTTATGTAATTCCTCCATCTGACTAACTTCTCTCTGAGTTGCCTTGATCTTAGCCTCTAACCCCACTTTCCAGAGGGGATATCAACTTCTGTTCTGATTATCTCCTCAAGCGTCCTCCTCCTTTAGCATTTCCAGGATTACAGCAGCAATGTATTCATTGGTTTGAATTACAGTCCTAAGCAGAGATGGTATTCAGCTGGTTCTGACCAGTTCTGGCAAACCGGTAGCAGAAATTTTGAATAGTTTGGAAAACCAGCAAATACTACCTCTGGCTGGCCCCGCCCCCGATTCTATTCTATTCACTGATCGTCTGGGTCTTATTTTGTTGCCCTGCACAGGAGAACGGACCTGGAAAGCAAGTTAGTGGGGTGGGGAGGGAATGGGGATTTTGCAATAACCTTTTCCTGGAGTGGGGAGAGAATGGAGATATTGCAGTATCCTCCCCCCACCCCCTGGAGTGGGGAACAAATGGGGATTTTGCAATATTCCTCCCCCAGGAATGGGGGGGAATGGGGATTTTGCAGAATCCTTCCCCTGCCATGCCCACCAAGCCATGCCCACAGAACCGGTAGTAAAAAAATTTGAATCCCACCACCGGTCCTAAGGATTGTCATGATGGCTCTATTGGCAGTGCTATGGTCACTAGCCAAGCACTGTTCTATGATCACAGTAATATATGTATAAAAACAATATTTGCATGATTTCATACGCTCTGCCAGTTTAGCAATCTCATAAGATTTCAGGCAATACGAGAGGGTGTTTCAGATCTAAAATATTTCCTGATATCTCCATTTTAAAATGTTCCTGACTTTAGGAATATTTTTCTTTTTTCATTTCTGCAGAGCAACTTTTCCAAGAAGGGGGTCAGAAGAAACTTTTGATTTATGCTTGATAATAATTCCAGGATCTTGTAAGCTTTTTCTTTCTTTTTCTGTGTGACGTCTACTAGCACAGGTCAGGCTTAGACCATCCAATTAAAGAGACCACACATCTATAATATATATGGTAAAGAGATATAAATTCAGATCCTCACGGCATGAGGTCACAGGGTAATTGTAACATATGGTCTTATTAAATGCAATTAGCAAGTTCCTTCATCTGCAGTAAGGACATGTAATTGCAGACTGTGAAATTAAGACGGGCAACCTCCATGGTCAAAGTTACACCAATGCAGGAGAGATTTTTTTTTCAAAAAGTTTTCAAACTGAATGATGCTTTCACTTTGAGTAGATATACTGTACAATGGGAAATGACTCTGACTAAACTTCTGCAGGGCTAAATCTACCTTCAAATACACAGGTTCACAAACAATGCTGTTTCTCAGCATAACATCCGAATTAACCTAAACAAGATTAAGCATTTGTACACCCTGTTCATTTCAAATGGAGTGTGAGTTAAGCTCCTAGTTGGGTTAATGAGATTTCAATATGCATAAGTGTAGTCATCTGGGACTTTTTCCAAGGAAATCCCACAAAGCAGTGATGAAATCTAATTTTTTTTTGCCACCGGTTCTGTGGGCATGGCTTGGGGAGGTCATGTGACTGGGTGGGCGTGGCCAACTTTTTTTCACTTTTTAAGCCACACGATCCCCCCCCCCCCCCCGGGCCGGCATTTTTTCCTGCCTATTTGCCCGAACCGACAGGGGAAAAAATGCTTTAAAAACTGGGGGGAAAGCTTCCGGCAATCGCGCTGCTCACAGCTGAGCCTCACAATCCTTGGAAGCTTTTTTTTCTTTACTACCAGTTAACAGAACCAACAACAATCGTCCCCACCAGTTCAGCCGAACCAGGCCGAATCAGGAGGATTTCACCCCTGCCACAAAGTTATAGAAATGGAGTCAAATTCACTAAAGACATTGTGCCAGGATGTTACATGAAGTGAATTTTGAGTCAGGCTCTTTACAGAATAATGGAGTTGGGAGGAACATTGGAGGTCTTCTAATCCAACCCCCTGCTCAAGCAGGAGTCCCTATACTATTTCAGACAAATAGCTGTCAAGTCTCTTCTTGAAAGCCTCCATTGATGGAGCACCTACAATTTCTGAAGGCAACCTGTTCTACTAATCAATTGTACTCACTGTTTACAAAGTTTCTCCTTGGTTCTTGGTGACTTCTCTCCTTGATTAGTTTCCATCTCTTCTCCTGCCTTCTGGTGCTTCAGAAAATAGGTTGACCCATTCTTCTTTTGTGGCAGCAGTTCAAATATTGGAACACTGCTATTAATGTTCCAATATTTGCTCAATAGGTATTTAAATGCATTTTTCTTATGATATTTGCTTTTCTTTTGGGGGGATATTTATTAACTGCATTTCAAGATTGCTTTTAATGCTCTCACTCCTTCAGAATAGCTTTGTGAGTTGATAGCTATATAAGTTGAATTGCTGGTTGGAAGGATGAGTGGAAAAGCAAATGACTTGAGTGGGGGAACATATTTTTTTTATTCCAAATCAATTTCTTGTAGGATAATAAGAAATTTCAAGTATAGTTACAAAGGGAACACATGCCGTTTTCTTTTATTGTGGCACATTTTTATGCCAATACGTTCCTTTTAATTTTTACTCTTTCTAATTAACAGAATGCTGGAAATAAATAATATAAAGAGGCTCAAAACAGAAGTTCTGCTTCAGAAATCTGAAATGGTTATAAAAGTTGAAACACGGAAAGGCCTTCTCTCTTTTATTCTACAGGCATACCCACAGGGCGTAAATAAAACAATTCCTCTGAATAAGCATGCATGCGTGGCTGAGTGGTAGGACCAGAGGCGGGTTCCTGCCGGTTCTAACCAGTTCGGTAGAAGAAGTTCATCAAATCTACCATACTGGTTAGAAGAGGTTCCATGGGTGGACCTGGAAGTAAATTCCGGAATGCCTGCCCTGGCCCTGTCGCTCGCTAGCCCTGCCCGTTCCGTCTCAGCTTGCTCGCTCCCCCGCCAATCCTCACTAAACTAGCCCAGCCCACCACTCACTGATTGGCTGGAGTCCAGCCAATCAATGAGAGGGCTGGAGTCGACCCGACTGCCTCTAACACCCATTTAAAAGCATGGCGCCAACAGCCAGCATCCTGAGCAGCTGTTGCATCACGCTTGCTGATCGGGTCCTCCCTTCGCTTTGCCTTCCAGCAGGTTACTGTTTCCTTCAGGTAAGCAACTAAGCATGAGGGGGGCGGCGGGAGGCCAGTGTACGCCAGCTCGTGGCTTTTGCGAGGGAAGGCCTTCAGTGATATCGCTGGCAAGGACAGTCATCTTCCTTCTGTAAGTCGCTCTTATTTATTTGTGTACTTCTTTTAATCTTACTTAAGTAGTAAGTACACAAAATAATAAATTTCCTTTTTGTAGATCATCCACTGGGGCAAATAATTCAGTGACATCGTCTTTGCCACTCCCACCCGGTCACATGATTGCCAAGCCACTCCCACCCAGTCACATGGCCGGCAAGCCACTTCCACCTGGTCACATGGCCGGCAAGCCACTCCCACAAAGCAGGCCACACCTACAGAAGAAGTTCCAAAAAGTTTTGAAACCCACCACTAGGTAGGACTCTCTGTAGAATGGGGTCAAAAAATCAAGATGGCAGCTGCAACAGCACAAAACCCTATATTTTGGGGAACAGGCTATCAAAACCACCATGCAGATTTTTTGATTCCCCTGATGCCAATGTCTGTGATGGATACACTAGGACAGTGATGGTGAACCTTTTCGGCATCGAATGCCACAAAGGGAGCATGCATGCGATTTGCATGCTCATCTGGGCCATGGCCTGAAAGAGGAGCTGCCCAGGGGGTATGCGCACACCAAAAAATGAACTTCCAGTTTCCGGTGCACACATGCATGCCAGCTACTCTTCCAGTTACTGGTGTGCATATGTGTGCAACAATCATCTGGCTGGCGTGCACGCTCACACTGGAAAACAGAAGACCAGCTCTTCCACTTTCCAGCACTATTGCACATACAAAGGCCAGGTGATCGTCGGATGCACATGCACACCAGAAACCCGGAAGAGGAATGGGAAATGCTGCACATGCCAGGTGACGCAGCTCCATGGGCCACTTCCAGCATGTGTGCCATAGGTTTGCCACTAGTTATTCCTCCCCAGGAAATGCTTTCCGACAGTAGCAAAATCAGACATGGCAATACACTCTAGCGATGGTGTCAGTTGTTATCCAATTTGCTGGTTTAATACACCTAGACATGACAATGGTGGCAGGGGGTGAATCCAACCAGTAACGAAATAGTGGATTTACTACCTAGCAAATGGGCATACAGATGTCCTGACCTTTACCCATAATCTTCTCTGCCTGTTGTCTGTGACAAATTCTCACTCTCTGTGCTGAAAATTGACCGATCTTTATTTTAATTTTAATGCAAATCTCAGAAAAGCTTTTCATCCCCTCTTAGAATGGATTGAATGAATTGTTACCTTTTTCAGGTTTATCTTTATCTACCTTTTGGCCCTGTGCTAAAAGACACTTTAAAATGAGAAATATATAAAAGTTGGGATGTGCAGGATAACTTTTTCTTTTGCTGGATCAGCAGTGAATAGATAAAAATGGGTCAAAAGGGAAACAAGAAAGGGGAAAGGAACCCAGAATACCCATTAAAGTGTGACTGGAGTCCATTGTGAGAAGGAGCTGACTTGTCATGCTGACAATATCCGCCATTTTGACACGTCAGCATCCTTATTGGGCCCAGGACATTTCTATTTGCAGCTGATTATTCAATTCTAGGCTCCTTGCCAGTTCAGAAATTTGTCCTGTACCCATCCAAAACACTTTCTTTTCTCCACTACAAGAATCGAATAAATTTTATGATTTGCATGAAGGTCCGTTGCACTTGGAGAGATTTCTCAAAGGGGATCAGACACTATTGAGAATCAATTGTTGTGATGGTACTGGTTACTACTGCATTTCAAGTAACAGAGGTGGGTTCCTATCACTTTGGACTAGTTCAGCCAAGTAGGGGGATGGGGTGGGTGGGCACCTGTGATTTCCACTACCAGTTTGGGCGAGCCAGTCCGAACCGGCTGAATCCCACCTCTGATCTGATTCAGATTCATGCCCCCGAACTGGTTCTATCGATGGTGCCACAGGTGCTAATCCAAGGAGCCAAGGTGGCACAGTGGTTAAATGCAGTACTGCAGGCTACTGCTAGATCAGCAGTTCAGCGGTTCAAATCTCACCGGCTCAGGGTTAACTCAGCCTTCCATCCTTCCGAGGTGGGTAAAATGAGGACCCAGATTGTTGGGGGCAATATGCTGACTCTCTGTAAACCGCTTAGAGAGGGCTGAAAGCCCTATGAAGCGGTATATAAGTCTACTGCTATTGCTATCTACTGCTATTGCTGCCATCTTGTTTTTTGCATCCGCGTGTAGTGCACATCAAGCACGTGCACGCCTGAAGCGAGTCCCTGAGTGAACCAGCAGTAAAAGAATCTGAGACCCACCCCTGAAATGTTGTATATGAATAGGGAGATCTTTTCCCCAATACCGCCCCATTCTTTTACAGGGATGTAAAGGAATGGGGCAGTAGGGAAAGGTCATTAGATAAGAGAAACTCTGTGTCAGAAAAACATCATCTGAGGCAAGGGTGGTATTCACTTACTTTTCCTACCAGTTCGCAAATGTGAGTGCCCATCCACACATGCGCTCAGCCTTCCATGCATGCACATTGACCCGGCATGCGGATTGTATGCAAGTGCCTGGCTTGAAAACATGCCTAAATAGTACGGCATAGATCCGGGGCGGGTGGGGAGGCCCACCGGTGATTTCCAATACCAGTTCGGAGGAACCAGTCCGAACCGGCGGAATCCCACCTCTGATCTGATTCAGATTGACATGAAGACCTAATGATGGTCCTGCAGAGCATTTTCAGAAATTTGCTGTTAGGTTATCATTCTTAATATAACAGAACAAGGAAATTATTAAATACATGAAGCGTAGTCATATTAACTGCATTTTATTAATTTATGTTTAATGATGCCTACATTTAAATTAAATTAAATTTACCTCTCACCCTACTCTCTCTTTTTCTGGCTCAATCCATTTTCCCTCCCACAATTTAACCATGTTACTTAAACAGCAAGTGTCTTTTGAGATTCTCAGTAATCTAGGTCATGGTTGTCCCAAAGGTGCTTTTCAAAAGGCAACTGGACTGTGGAGGGGGGTGGGGGGAGGTTTACGTTTATATTTTATATTTATTTTTATTCTTAACAGTCATCTGGTTGTTAGCCCTCTGAAGGCCAGCTGGCTACTCTCAGAGACCTAAAGACCGACCTTCAAAGTGCTAAAATCCAGATGACTAGTAAGAATAAATCCTTCCATTCCCCGCCATTCAGTCAGAACTGAAGAAGCTTCTTGGATGAGAAGCAAAACATCTTCAAGGGGGTGGAAAGCCTTTAAAAGTCCAGTTGTCTTTTGAAAAGCACCTTTGGGTCAAACAGCAAGTGTTAACTGCCGACAGTCCCATGTGAGGCAACTTGGATTGTCCTCAGTCCCATGTGGGGGAGAGGTAGGATTCTTTGTCAAGGGAAAGAGGCAATACAACTGGTTTCAATTAAGCACTTAATAACACTTTGCCATCAATTGTCTCTTACATCTTTTAGCCACTATTTGTAAAACCTAGAAATTGTTTTATGCATGTGCCAGGCAATTACAAAAGCCTCTTCCAACATTTCCTGTGCTTGTCTCTTCACACTTACAGCCATAGCACTTAGACTTACATACCACTTCACAGTGCTTTACACTTTTCAGAAGGATTGAAAGATGAATCAAACCTTGAATCGGTTGGAATCGAACACCTGACACTGAGCGATGAGTTAGCCTGCAGTACTGCATTCTAACTACTGTGTCACCATGGTTTCCCCTCCTATTCAAAGTTGGGTAACATGTGCTGGTGGATTCTCAAAGAAGGGCACTGTCTCATCTTTTTATTGTTTTAACTTGTAAAAGTTAGTGTCTCTTCTGTCATTTACTTGTCAGAAGGTTGCAAAAGGTGATCACATGTCCACAGGACACTGCAACCATCATCAATGTTCCACAGATGTCCAGCTTATAAATATGAATCACATGACCATGGGGATGTTGCAATGGTCATAAGTGTGAAAACCGGTCACAAGTCACTTTTCTCAGTACTGTTGCAACTTTAAATGTTCACTAAGTGAACTGTTGTAAGTCAAGGACTATGTATTAGCAATAGCAAAAGCACTTAGAATTATATACCACTTCATAATGCTTTACAACATTCTCTAAGTGGTTTACAGAGTCACCATATTGCCCCCAACAATCCCCATCCTCATTTTATCAATCCTAAAAAGATAGAAGGCTGAATCAATCTTGAGCTGTCCAGGATCGAACTCCTGACTGTGAGCAGAGTTAGCCTGCAATACTGCATTCTAACCACTGACGCCACCACGGCTTCCCTCCTATTCAAAGTTGGGTAAACAATCCCAGTCAAACAGGTTAAACCAAAACTCTTTTTTTTCAGACACTTATCTTCAAATAAAGTTTGTGAGTGAAGAACAATTGAATTTAGTCCAAAGACTAACTTATAATCTTAGCTTTTCTTATAGGGCGGCTCTATATTCATTCAGATAAATTTTTGTTCAAATCTACTTTTATCCACTGAAAGTCTTTAAACCAATAATAAGGCTACATGTGTAAATAGATAATATTTTTGGTTTTCAAGTGCTGAATATAACAATGAATCAGTGACAGTATTTCTTTAGATCAGGGCAGAGGAGGTGTTCAGCAGGTTCTGACCAGTTCTGGAGAACCGGTAGTGGAAATTTTGAGTTGTTCAGAGAACCAATAAATACCACCTCTGACTGGCCCCGCCCCCATCTAGTCTCTGCCTCCCGAGTCCCAGCTGATCGGGAGGGAATGGAGATTTTACAATATCCTTCCCCTGGATTGGGGAGGGAATAGAGATTTTCAGGATCCTCCCCTTGCCACACCCACCAAGCCATGCCATGCCCACCAAGCCACCCTCACAGAACCGGTAGTAAAAAATGTTGAATCCCACCACTGGATCAGGGGTATCAAACTCACATTGTCACGGCAGCATCACATGACATATCCGGATTTTTTTCCCTTTGCTAAATCAGGCATGGGTGTGGCCAGCACATGGCCACCATCCAGCCAGCAGGCCAGGAGTTTTACAGCCCTGCTTTAAATAAATGCAACCAACTCCTCAAAAATAATTTTGAAATAATATTATACCCTTTCATCCATCTGAGTTAATGTCCTTTTCATAAATTGGCACTGAACTGTCTTTTCATACCTGAGACTCCCAGGGAAGTCTCCTCTAATTTTGCTAAAAATTATTCCTCGGGATGCTGTGGCTCAGTGGCTAAGAGACTGAGCTTGTCGATCAGAAAAGTCAGCAGTTCGGCAGTTCGAATCCCTAGCACCGCGTAATGGAGTGAGCTCCCATTACTTGTCTCAGCTTCTGCCAATCTAGCAGTTTGAAAGCACATAAAAATGCAAGTAGAAAAATAGGAACCACCTTTGGTGGAAAGGTAACAGTGTTCCATGTGCCTTCAGCATTTACTCATGTCAGCCACATGATCACGGAGACATCTTCTGACAGTGCTGGCTCTTCGGCTTTGAAACTGAGATGAGCACCGCCCCCTAGAGTCGGGAACGACTAGCACATATATGTGAGGGTAACCTTTACCTTTACTCCCTGTGATACTGGACAAGTAGAGTAGAGTAAACTTTTCAAAAGAAAGTCAGCTCCCCAAAATATAATCCTGATTTACAATATGTTTTCAACATACTGGCTAAAGCCTATATCTTACTATAATAATTTTCACAGCATTTTTTTTAAAAAAGTTCAAATCAAATTTTCCAAAGAGTTGCCCCAAGATTAATGGTATTAAATTGATAGACATAGTAAATGATGAGCTTACTTGGTTCATGAAAATCCTCAAAATCCACAACATTCTAGCTTTGTTTTTTTTACGGTTACTTAAATCTGTGGTTAAGCTGTGGAATCGCAGAGCCATAATTTCCTGCTTTGTTCTGAGTTGCAATTAAACTCCTGATGCCTTTAATGCACCCAAGTTAGAAATGAGGAGGGGATTAAGTTTCATGTTTGATTTGATTTGATTTGATTTATTGCATTTCTATGCCGCCCTATTCCCGGAGGGACTCAGGGCGGCTCACAAACCAAAGTAAAGGGGGGGGATACAAACAGGAGGAAAAACAACGGACAAACAACTACAAACAATTTAAAAACAATCAACAACCACACAATTCGAGCGGAGGCGGGGAACCCGTCAGGCCCAGGCCTGTCGGAACAACCAGGTTTTAAGGGCTTTGCGGAAAGCCTGAAGGGTGGTGAGGGTCCGAATCTCCATGGGGAGCTTGTTCCAGAGGGCCGGAGCAGCCACAGAGAAGGCTCTCCTCCGGGTGGTAGCCAATTGGCATTGGCCGGTAGATGGAATTCGGAGGAGGCCCAATCTGTGGGATCTAATAGGTCTGTTGGAGGTAATTGGCAGCAGGTGGTCTCTCAAGTGATGTGATTGCATGATGCGCTGGCTCTTTGTCTTTGAAACAGAGATGAGCACCGTCCCCTAGAGTCAGGAACAACTAGCACATATGTGTGAAGGGAACCTTTACTTTATCTTAAAATTGCTTTATTTGAAAAGTTTTATGGACCTGCTGCTTTTCAAATTGCTCTGCAATGATTCTTCGAGGGCAACTTCCGTTCTTAAAAACCAAGGGCAATTGGATAGAGGCAAGAATTCAGAATGTCTTGGACTGAAATTTATCATATTTTTCGGACTATAAGACGCACCGGTGATTTCAAAGAGGTAAGTAAGAAAAAAAAGTTTTTCTCCTCCCTGGCCCCCAGGAGTATTCTGCAGGCTTCAGCAGGGCTGGGGGAAGGCAAAAACAGCCCGTTCTTAATCAAAAGGGGGGCATTTTTCCCTTCCTGCTGAAGCCTGCAGAGTGCTTCTGGGGGGCGGGGAAAGGCAAAAATGCCCCTGCTTTTGTGAAAAATGGGCCATTTTTCACAAAAATGGGATGTGAGAGCAGGGCTTCGGGAGGCCAAAAATGGCTGTATTTGGTGTATAAGACGCACTGACATTTCCATGCTCTTTTGGGAGGGGGTGCATCTTATATTCTGAAAAATATGGTAGTTGGGTTAGATGGGAGATAGTAAGTAAGACCAGAAAATGACCATGTTTTCCATTAGCAATACTATCCAATTACCTTTGCCTTCAAGTATCTTTATTTTTAAGAGTCAAGTAAAGTCAGCATTTGGGGGAAAAAAATCTAATAAACCTTAGAGATGGAGGTAAAATATATACAGGGTATTTCAGAAAATATATTACAAATGATATGCTATCCGAAATGGCGACCTGACAATTACCCCTGCTTCTTTGCCTTTTTTCAGCCTATTAACCAAAAAAGACAAATAGACAAGGCACAGGGGCCGCACCACCCCATCTCGAAAGCTTTGACAAATATAGCAGCTAGATGTTACCGAAGTGCTTCTTGCTCTGCTCTAACCCTCTTGAAAGCCAGCATGAATTTCCCATTAATGACATCTCTCAGAAATGCAATTAGCCTTCGTTCTTAGCAAAAGTGCATTAGGGGCTTAGAAACTCCACGCGGGGTGAGCCTATAAGGCTTAACACATTGCATTTAAGAAAGAAGGGGGTAAAAAAAAAAGATATGGCCAAAAGACAAGGTTCTAATATTACTTAATTACCCAGTGGCATCCTTAGATGTAACTGAGCACAGAAGGCTAAATGAAGGCCGCGAGGGGGATAAGGTCTGATTCGTTGATGGCGGCACCACTTTGTAAGGCAAAAAGGGGCCATGGCAGGACAAATCAGGGAGGAAAACAAGCCCAACGAAATGTCAGAACAAAAATCACTTGTCTGCCTTCAGAAGAATTATTGGAAGGTTCTTCATTAGAGGTGAAGGCCTCCCACTCCAAAGGTTAAGAGTGTTCAATCCTAGGCAGTGACAGATGTTTCTCTATCAGGATGCAAAAAGAAAATATATGCTGTGAACTCCGCATAGGCATCAGGAAGGGCATCCAGCTAGTAAATGCTCAGCTTCATTCTGTCGCCCCAACTACATTACGAAGCAAGGGATTGAAAAAAGGTTAAAAAAAAAAAGGAAGACTCTTCATCCCCAAGATTGCTGAAGAAGGAGATCCTAGCTTCACTTCTCTGTGGCCTTTATAGATTTAATATGGCTATAGAATTTACCTGCACAAGGTCTTCAATCATAATGTGCCAGACTTTACTCAAATATTGAAGTATAGGTATTCGTCAACTTACAACACATTTAGTGATAGATCAAAATTACAATGGCATTGAAAAAAGTAACTTTGATTGTTGTTTTACATTTACAACTGTCAGGGTTCCAAATACCTATATTTTTGGAGTATAAGATGCATCAGAGTATTAGATGCACCAAGGTTTTGAAGAGGCAAATTAAAAAAAAAAGTAGGTAGGTAGGTAAAGGGATAGACAGGGAGAGAAAGATAGAGAAATACAGTAGGTAGATAGGGAGAGAGAGAATAGGTAGGTAGGTAGGTAGGTAGGTAGGTAGATAAAGGGGGAGAGAGAAAGAGAGAGAAAGAGTAGGTAGGTAGAAGGATAGAAAGAGAGAAATAGAAAGATAGAAAATAGAAAATAGAAAAATAGAAAATACAGTAGATAGGTAGGGAGAGAGAGAGATAGGTTGGTAGGTAGAGGGATAGAGAGAAAGAGAGAGAGAAATGCAGTAGATAGGTAGGGGGAGAGAGAGAGTAGTTAGGTAGATAGATAAAGGGATAGAGAGAGAAATATATATATAGAGAGAAATGCAGTAGGTAGGTAGGGGGAGAGAGAGAGAGAATGTAGGCAGGTAGGTAGGTAGATAAAGGGATAGAGAGAGAGAGAAATAGAAAGAGAGAGAGAAATACTCTAGAAAAGTTGGAAAAGTTCCTGCTAAAATGTTGTAAAGCCACTGCAAGCACATGGTCATTTTCTGCATCCCACACTAAACCACAAATTGATCAACCACATTTTATCTTAGTCGTCGTCGTCATCATCATCATCATCATCATCATCATCATCATCATCATCATCATCTTTTAATGACCCCATAATCCCTTGTGGGATGGAATTTGAGCAACTAAATGGAGCTAGCAGAGTGTTTAATGGCCGGACGCCCTTCCTTTCACCAATGCGGAGTTTTGTTCAGGAGATATATTCTCATTGTGCCCAGAGAAAGAAATATCTGCCTCTACCTAGAATCAAACCACATTTTATCTATCAAACCACATTTTATCTTAGCGCATGGGGCAAATCCAACTCATACATTTAGTTTAAGATTCAGTGAAAACCTGGAAAACTGGCTTCACTGAGTCAACCATAATTGTTGTGTGAGTAATTGACATGCAGGCTAGATGGACCAATGATTCGACTCATTATAAATCAACTTCCTATAATAGCAAAGTTACAGATCTTATCACCTGCTCATGTGGTTGGAGTGAGTTTATACACACATGATTGGAGTCAACTGCTTACATAGCAACTATGAAGTTAACTTTGCCTTTCTTTTTTTATCCATGTATACTTGAAGAGGGGAGAAGAATATTATCAGGGTAACAAAAAGAGGCATGTATATCAGCAAATAACTACTCAGTTGCCACAATTGCAAACAAGATTATGTCTATCTAACATTGGGAGATCTTGGTTTGAGGCTGTGATTTTCACAGATAGCCCCATGCCACTTAAAAGTCCATCGTAATGGGGACCATGCTTGCTACAGCCTAACAATTTATTGGTTTTGCTTGGTTTGCTTTTACTCTTTTATTCTTGGCTTGGAGATTTTAGACCAGAGGCTATTGAGAGGATAGGCCTCCACAGGATCCTAGATATGGGCACTATTCACACTTAATCCAATTACTCAACTAATTATTTCCTGAGTTCACCCAATGCATGGAAGCCTCAAGTAACCAAACCAGTTGAGTTCACACAGCATCTTGGGCCATAGAGAATTTAACAAAGATGAGCATGCTGTGGAAAGACACTTGCGAGGCCTTTGCCAGGCTTAATTAAGTGTCTTGTGTAAATTACAGGCACAGGAATGTGAAGAAAGAGACAATAGGTTCTAAATACAGTAGAACCTCTGGTCACGACCATAATTCATTCCGTAACTTTGGTTGCAACCCGATTTGGTCGTGACCCAAACCTAACCAAAATTAATGTTGCGGCGCCAGGGATGCGGGGGCTCAGTGGCTAAGACACTGAGCTTGTCAACAAGAAAGGTCAGCAGTTTGGTGGTTTGGATCCCTAGCGCTGCGTAACGGAGTGAGCTCCTGTTACTTGTCCCAGCTTCTGCCAACCTAGCAGTTCGAAAGCATGTAAAAATGCAAGTAGAAAAATAGGGACCCCCTTTGGTGGGAAGGTAATAGTGTTCCATGTGCCTTCAGCATCTAGTCATGCCGACCACGTGACCACAGAGATGTCTTCGGACAGCGCTGGCTCTTTGGTTTTGAAATGGAGATGAGCACCACCACGCCCTAGAATCGGGAATGACTAGCACATATGAGCGAGGGGAACCTTTACCCTTTTAATGTAGCGGCCCCACGTGGGTCACTGTTGTTTGTTTACAAAATTTGGCACTTATAAAAGAACCCGATTTGGTCATGGTCAGAAGCGTTAGTGACTAGAGGTTCTACTATACAGAAATAATTATTTCTCCTTAAAACCTGATGCAATTCCACACTGAATTAAATGTGGCTTGTTTTCTGGGACACTGAAACATGGATGGATGGATGGATGGATGGATGGATGGGTGGATGGATGGATGGATGGATGGATGGATGGATGGATGGATGGATGGAACAACTGATTTTTGTGGAGCATACTGATGTGGTACCATACCATATTTTTCTGACTGGCCCTTTTCAGAACTGCCAGAACAAGGACATTATAAAGCCTACTAATTGTTTCACTTCTAATAATTGCCGTGAACAGTCACTGCAGGAGAGAAAGCCTTTCTGAAGACATAATAACAGAGAAGGGGTGGGGGCGGTGGACGAAACCTGCCTCTGACATAGACATATTGGCCAAATACTGTTCTCTTCATGCTGTTTAAGCACCACAATGGATAACAAATAGCTATTAACATACAGCTCCCTGTCACTGGAGAAATGACGATTTTTGGAGGCCGACCTGCCTTAGCTGTGAACAAAATGTATTATTTATCTCCATTAAATCTTTTTTTTTTCCCTCTGGTTTCACTAGCCTTTTAAGCATGTGTGGCATGAGAGAAACTTATCCTATATTGTCCTTGCCTCCTCCGACAATGTCATTAAGGGAAGACTTGTAAACTAATCATAACTAACCATATAGTAGCGAATGTTTCAATCAGAGAAAACATTGCTTCTAGATATATTGGTGTCTGGGCATCTGTAGGTGTTTCTCTGGGAGTAACTCTTCATTACAATGCCATTTCAAAATCAGCCCTCCGATTTCCTGAAATGTTTCTTCCCCTGCACAGATGGTTTGGATGTGCTTACCGTATACCCTCACTGGGCTAGGATTTCTTTATAATTTCTTTTTAAGGAGGGTTTTCCATCTGCTTTCCTCTGGCACGGGATGGCTGCCCTTATCTAGGTTACCAAGCAGAGCCTGGCTTAGTTATGTCACGGATGAGAGATTGTCACAAAACTCAGGGCAATAGGTTAATCTGGAAAGTGAAAAGAAGCAAAACGTTGCCAAGGAAGCTGCATGGATGCAACCAGGGGTTGATCTTGACTTGAGGGAGCCTTGGCCTTTCCCTTTTATTTATTTAGTTATTTAGTTAGTTGCCATATTTTTCAGAGTATAAGACACAGCAAGATTTTGAAGAGGCAATTTTTTTTTAAAGTTTTTGCACTCTGCAGACCTCCCCAAAATGGCCTGTTTTCCACAAAAACAGGCCCTTTTTTCTTAAAAAAGGCATGAATAGCCTTTAGGAGGTTTGTAGAGTGTTCCTGGGGGGTACCCCCCCCCAAATGAGCAAAGAATGGCCCATTTTTTGCAAAAATGTCCCCGTTTTTGTCAAAAAAAAAGAGGGGGGCATGCATAGCCTTTAGGAGGCTTATAGAGTGCTCCTGGGGGCGGGGGGGGGCAAAATTGAGCAAACAAATGGCCCATTTTTCACTCATTTCTGCCCTCCCCAGCCCCCAGGAGCACTCTGGAAGCCTCCCAAAGGCTATGCACAGCCATTTTTTGCAAGGGGAGGGTGGGATTGGGAGGCCAAAAATGTTGTATTCAGTGTATAAGACGCACCCAGATTTTCAGCCTCTTTTTTGAGGAAAAACGATGCACCTTATTCTCCAAAAATACAGTAGTTAGTTAGTTAGTTAGTTAGTTAGTTAGTTAGTTAGTTAGTTAGTTAGTTAGATATATTAACAAAAATATTTGACAAATATGTATGAGATAACAGGTATAAGTATAAACATGAACATGAACACAGGAATTGGGTACGAATAAATGGGGACAATAGGATAGGGATGATAAGCACACTGGTGCATTTATGCACGCCCCCTTATAGACCTCTTAAGAATGGGGTCAGGTTCACAGTAGACAGTTTAAGATTAAAGTTATGGGGGTTTGGGGATGTAACAACAGAATCAGGTAGAGCATTCCAGGCATTGACCACTCTGTTGCTGAAGTCGTATTTTCTGCAATCAAGTTTGGAGTGGTTTACCTTGAGTTTGTATCTATTGTGTACTCATGTATTATTGCTGTTGAAGCTGAAGTAGTCATTGACAGTTAGGATGTTGTAGCAGACAATTTTGTGTACTACGCTTAGGTCAGACCATAGGCAGCATAGTTCTAGGTTGTCCAAGCCCAAAATTTCAAGCCTGATGGCATAAGGGATTCTATTGTGAGCAGAGGAGTGGAGTACTCTGGACTCGCTCAATTGTATTAATGTCTGATATACAGTATGGATTCCAGGCAGACAAGCTGTATTCGAGAATTGGTCTGGCAAAGGTTTTGTATGCCCCAGTTTGCAGTACAATGTTACTGGAGAAGAAGCTTCGCAAAATTAGGTTAACAACTCTTAATGCCTTTTTGGCAATGCTGATACAGTGAGCTCTGGGGCTTAGATCATTTGAGATGAGTACTCCTAGGTTCTTGACAGAGTGAGGGTTGTCTGCGAGGTCATATCCACCCAGCTTGTATTTGGTGTTCTGATTTTTTTTTCCAAAGTGTAAGACAGAGCATTTGTTGGTTGAGATTTTGTCATCCCGAGGTTATGAAAGTTTTACGGTATATGTCTCTCCATCCCTCTGCAGTCTTCCTAGCAATCATAACGAGCCATGATGACATTAAATAATGACACATTCATCAGGATGTCATTCTGCAAATGATGCCACGATGCACTTATTTTATGTCATGATATTGGAGGCAAGGATGCAATTGGTGTAATTTACTACCTGCTCAGTTCCTGGAAGATGCCCATGTCTGGCTGCCTATGTTCCCTGATCTTAAAAATCTTAGGAAAGAGGTTCTTGTATGATGCCTTCTCTTGGGATTTCACTGAAAGGTGGGAAGCTGGACAGGATGAAAAAGCAAACATTTACCCAAGTAGAGACATTGCACAAATAGCAACTGGGAGAATTCGGAAGGAATTCAATATTTTTTGACTACCATATTTTTCGGAGTATAAGACGCACCAAGGTTTTGAAAAGGCAAATAAAACAAAGTTTTTGCACTCTGCAGACCTGGCAAAAAGGCCTGTTTTTCATTTTAAAAAGGGCTTGCACAGCCTTTAGGAGGCTAATAGAGTGCTCATGGAGGTGGGGGGGCAAAAACGAGCAAAAAACGGCCCATTTTTCACTCATTTCTGCCCTCTCCAGCCCCCAGGAGCACTCTGGAAGCCTCCTAAAAGCTATGCATGGCCATTTTGGTGACGGGACGGGGTTTCAGGAAGCCAAAAATGCTGTATTCAGTGTATAAGATGCACCCAGATTTTCACCCTCTTTTTTGAAGGAAAAAGGTTCTTATACACCCAAAAATACAGTATTATAGGGCAGGGCTATCAAACCTTTGGCCCACGGGCTGGATAGATCACACACTGGCCACATCCCTGTCTGGTTTAGCGAAGGTGGGAAAAGTCTCGATACGTCATGTGATGTAGCCGTGACGATGCAAGTTTGACACCCTTGTTCTAGGGCAGTGGTTCCCAAACTTGGCAACTTTAAGACTTGTGGACTTCAACTCCCAGCAGAGCTGGCTGGAGAATTCTGGGAGTTGAAGTCCACAAGTTGTAAAGTTGCCAAGTTTGGGAACCACTGTTCTAGGGTGTCTTGTCCAAGGAGAAAGCAACTCAATCTATATAAAACTTCACCGATCTGAAGGATCTTAATCTTTCCAGTACAATATTTTTTTTAAAAAAATCCAAATCTAGAAGTGAGTAACAGATCAGACTCAGTCATGTTTTATGCTCTTAAAAGTCTGATCCTGACCTTGGTGAAATCCTCAACTCTCAGCCACTCAACTCATAAGCTGTCTATAAAATGACAGTTACTGAGGTCTACTCACAAGGCACAGCTCTCTGGAGTCATTTGGATTATCTCAACCATCTCTCCTTTCTCCAGAGAGATTTTTCCCAGCTGGATCCAACATCCAGCCGCTATTCTCCTCATAAACCTGATCCTGCTGCCAGTCGGATGTCAACTTGCCACTGCACTCACCAGAAGTCTCCTGTATCTCACAATGTCAATATTCATTGCATGTGCAAAACTAGAATGATCCACAGTGCTTTTATCACACAGAAAACTGCCTTGAGGGGGAATGTCATCCGCCATTGATTCTGTTCCTTTTCAACTCTGTGGAATCTTCTATTGTCTGTCAGGTAGTTAGCTGGATAGATTCCATTACGAATAAAGAAAAGAAATGCACTCCCTGGCTTTGCATTTGATTGTATGCTGGAGCCCTGAGGCACAACAAAAACAGATGCTGTCCTTGGGAGAGAAGACTATTGTCTTCAGCTGGATCAAACATAACAAGCAAATAAAATAACAGCTAAATATGTTGGCTGCCATCTTCCTGGTAGCAAAGATTTGGAAAGAGAGAAGGGGAGGAGAAGGAGGAGAAGAAGTCCTGTTTCTTTCTTTCTAGAATGATGTTTTTCAGAAAATAAAACTACTGTATATCAAAGCGGCAATGAATGAAGAATGGGAATATTAGATGGCTACAGTGGTGGGGTTCAACTTTTTTTACTACCGGTTCTGTGGGTGTGGCTTTGTGGGCATGGCATAGCTTATTGGGCATGGCTTTGTGAACATGGCAGGGGAAGGATACTGTAAAATCCCCATTCCCTCCCCACCCCACTAACCTGCTTTCCAGCTCCATTCTCCTCTTCAGGACAACAAAAGAAGATCGGCTGGGAGGCAGTGTGGGCGGGGCCAGCCTATTTGCCGGTTCTCCGAACTACTTAAAATTTCCACTACCGGTTCTCCAGAACCTGTCAGAACTGGCTGAATACCACCTCTGGATGGCTAGCAGGAAGATCATCTTTTGTAGGTAGAGCAGTGGATGGCAATTCATTTCTGATACAAATTTTTAATGTGTTTATGATTAAGCTGAAAGATTTGGGGCCATCTTATTCTTGTAAAAACATGACTGGATGTTAGAAGGGTCTTTTCCAGAGGGACTTCCTCTCAATCCATTAAATTTATTTCAGTGCTGAGGGAAGATGAGGCCATTTATTCAAACTTTAGGGTGACAGTGATCATCGTCCTTAAATGCATGGCACTGTTGAGTTGCATCATTCTGATGTGTCAAAGCTTAACATTTTATTACCCGTGAGTTATTTTATCGATTGCATCTTGTTCTCCAACTTACTGATAAATCAATTTCTTGTGGCAGAGAAGCCCGTACATTTATTTCATGATGCATATAGTATGCATGGTTACTTTGACTAAAGATATAAAACTTGCTGCATTCTTTCTTCCTTATGAATTGTTGTATTGTCCTTGATTATTGCACAGTGTGTTCAGTGCTCAGGAACCATGCCTGCAATCAAGTACAGAAAACAAAGAAATATTCAGCTGGTGACATAGGAAATTCAAAAAAAGAATGGAATGGAATGGAATGGAAAGGAAGGGAAGGGAAGAGAAGAGAAGAGTTGGAAGGGACCTTGGAGGTCTTCTAGTCCAACCTCCTGCTTAGGCAGGAAACCCTACACCACTTCAGATAAATGGTTATCCAATATCTTCTTAAAAACGTCCAGTGTTGGTGCATTTATGGCTTCGGGAGGCAAATTGTTCCACTGATTAATTGTTCTAACTGTCAGGAAAGTTCTAAGTTGCTTCTTTCCTTGATGTTTCCACCCATTGTTTCTTGTCCTACCCTCAGGTGCTTTGGAGAATAGCTTGACTCCCTCTTCTTTGTGGCTATTGGAACACTGCTATCACATCACCCCCCCAGTCCTTTTTCATAAAACTAGCCATAACCAGTTCCTGCAACCATTCTTCATATGTTTTAGCCTCCAGTCCCCTAATCATCTTTGTTGCTCTTCTCTGCACTCTTTTGAGAGTCTCCACATCTTTTTTACTATAGGTGTAATAGACAAAGTGTGTTTTTTGAGCTTCCCAGTGTATTTTAGATTTTGTTTTCACCTTTGTTTTCAAATCCTTGTTCTAACATTTGCATCCCAATTTTTCTCTAGACATCACGTGCAATATTGAATTGTTGGGAATCATCTCTTCATCCACATGCATTGTTAAAGACAGACCAAGTTTAATGTAGTGATTCAGACTAGAAACCTGGAGGCAATGAGTTCTAATTCTCTTTTGGGCTCACCCATCGTCATTGGGTGATCTTGGGACAATTGCTCCCTCTTAATCCATCCCACTTTACAGGATAGTAGTTGTGAACAAAATAAAAGGAGGGACCATGAAGTGTCCCAACTTGAGTTATACAAAATAAAGATGGGATATAAATCTAGATTTAAAATATTTACTGCAATGAGTATTTTTGGAATAGGCAAGAATTCAGCCCTTAATTGCATTCAAATTGGATTCAAACACAATTTTTAATCCATAATTAATTATAATATATTTCAGAATTACACCAACGTTTCAGTTTTCAGATGTTTCAAAAGTATTTGATGGAATGGAAAGTAGCTTTCTCTTAAAAGAATGTTACTGCAAATAGGATTTGGACACAAGTCCACTGATTAATTATAATCACTTTTATTCACCAGCTCAATATTAGCATCAACATATTAGAGTCAGACATTTTTCTGATAAATAAGGGCACCTAAAGTGGATGTTCTCTTTCATCCTTCTTCAATCTTATTTAAGCATTTCTGACTAGAATATTAGGAAGAACAGAAATATTCAATGTCTTAATATTAAAGCAGAACATAATATAATTAATGATACACTCATTTTTCTTAAAAATCCAAATAGAGACATATTTCAATTGCTGTTTGAATTAAATTTCAAGCAGTAGCAGTTTGGAAATTATGTTCAATAAATCCTCAGCTGTACTAATGAATGTTGACAAAAATGGGGAAGAAGATACAGAACTTCATGTGAATCCAGAGGTTTGAGATATTTAGAGTAATTATTGTAAAGGGTTGATACCAATTTTTGAAAAAAAAAGTAATTATGGTTCTGTCCTGCATGAGATGAAAGAGAACTTAAATTATAGGAATAGCTTTCATTATCATTGCTTGGTAGATTAGCCGCACTTAAAATGCTTACAAATTCTATAAACCTAGTTTTCTATCGTGCGCTAATAATTCCAATTCCGTGAATGCGGTGGCGCAATCGCTTAAAGACACTGGAACTGCCAGCCAGATATAGACTGCACTCCAGAGGTTCGAGCCTGGCTCTGCAAGATGGGGTGTGCTCCCACCACTTGCTCCCTAGCTCCTGCTCATCCAGCAGTTCAAAAGCATGCAATATTGCAAGTAGATAAATGGGTACCACTTTGGTGATAAAAACCTACCATGCTTCCTCAAAAATAAGACATGGTCTCATTTTCTTTTGGCCCCCAAAATAAGTGTTTGATCTTATTTTTGGGGAGGTCTTATATTTTTGAGGAGCAGGAGGTCCCTTAACCTCAGTCTGGAGATCAGCTGATCCAGAGAGAGCTGGAAGTTCTGTCTCTGTTTCTGGCACAATCTTGCCAGCCCTGGCATCGCTGGGCCTGCCGCTCTTTTTGCAGCCGCCACTAAGAGAAGGGGCGTGGTAGCTAGGATTTGTGGGAGAAGCCCCCGCAAGGCTGTTCCACATGGGTGGCGGGTGCATGTGAAGTACATGGGGCATGTCCCCCCCTTTCCCCCAAGAAAATGGCGGGGCCAGGTGTGCATGCATATAAATATTTTAGGGGAGGGTGTATTTTAGTGCATGCACTCAAAACCCCCAGATTGGACTTATTATCTGGGGAGGACTTATTTTCGGAAAAATAGGGTAGCTGTGTTAGTGTGCATGGAGAATGAAAGCCGATGCTGGACCTGGCCAGACGTAAAGTAATACAATATGAGGCAAGGCAAGGCGAGACCAGCAGAGAAATCCAGAAGAACCAGCAACTGCCACTAGATAGCTGGAGTAAGGTAGTTCATCCCCTGTGATGCACCAGAGGTAGGCACACAAGTGCTGAACAGAATGAACTAGCATTTGTGGCTCTCAGGACTGCATTGTGTATCTAGCATGTGTAGCTGTCCATGATATTGAATCCTATTTGTTAAATAAATAAATAAATCCAATTCACATTGTAAAAAAAAATACCTCCTTTTGCCAATCATTCAAAATGCTAAACTAACTAAGAACTAAGAAACTATACCATATGTTCAAGTGGTGTTGCTATTCCCAATGACCTGCATATGTGAATCTAGGTCATGGTTTAAATTTGCCAGTCATCAAGCTACATATAATCTCCTGGTGAGAATGCAGAAAGAGTACCAATCCTCAAACTGATATGAATGCTTTTTTTATACAGAGATTTCTAATATCAGCAAGTTTGTGTTACGAGTTCTTATTGAGACAGACAATAATTCAAGTGGTAAATAAGTACTTAAGTTTGATTTAAGGTGTAGTGATCCACTAAAACTAGAATCACTGACCATGATAAGTGTTCTGAACTTCATGCAGACATTTATGATTTTTTTCAGCCACGTCAATTTGAAAATGAAAAAGATAAACATTCTATGCAGTCCAACAAGAAAAAATAACTACCAACTCTTTGATGATAACAAATAGCAATCAAAGCACTATGGGAATATAGTTTCCCCCCCTCAAACCAATCTAAGTCAATGGGATTTCTTAGCATTTCTTGAACTTGAAATTTTGCTAGTATCAACCTTTTAATAGAAATTGTATCCACCATTTAATAGAAATTGTGTGGAATTTCAACATAGACTCAGTCAAGCATCGTTGAGATAATAGAAGCTAGAATCCTTCAATTTATACACTGGGGTCTATAGCACAGCATGTACTCATGTGTAGAATTCATTGTAAACATTGTGCGTAGAACAACAAAGATGACTAGAGAACTGTTGGACAAAACATATGAAGAACGATTGCAGGAATTTGATATATCTTGTTTAATGAAAAGAAGGACTAGGGTGACATGATAGCAGTCTTCCAGGGGCTGAAACAAAGAAGAGGGAGTCAAACTATTCTCCAAAGTACCCGAGGGCAGGACAAGAAGCAAAGGGTGGAAACTAATCAAGGAAAGAAGCAACCAACAACTAAGGAGAAATTTCCTGACAGAATAATTAAGCAGTGGAATGACTTGTCTCTAGAGGTTGTGAGGATTTTAAGAAGAGATTGGACAATTGTTTATCTGAAATGGTATAAGGTTTCCTGCTTGAGCAAGGGGTTGTACTAGAAGACCTCTAAGGTCCCTTCCAACTCTGGTATTCTGTTATTCATTAAAACTATCTAGAGACAAGGGACAGAAGGTCCAAAACGACATATATAATAGAACATGTATCCTCCTAGTGGAGAAAAGAAGATAATTGGAGAACACTTCTGTAGGGATAAGCAATAGCAGTAGACTTATATATACCGCTTCATAGGCCTTTCAGGCCTCTCTAAGCGGTTTACAGAGAGTCAGCATATTGCCCCCAACAATCTGGGTCCTCATTTTACCCACCTCGGAAGGATGGAAGGCTGAGTCAACCCTGAGCCGGTGAGATTTGAACCGCTGACCTGCTGATCTAGCAGTAGCCTGCAGTGCTGCATTTAACCACTGCGCCACCTAAGGCTGAAAGGAGAACCTGGCAGAACAGAGAGGAAAAAAAATCAATGAAGAAACTTGGCAATCAAGGGAGGAAGGGGCAAAGAATTTATACAGACAAAGCTGCACCTCAATAGCAACCTAACTAGTGATTTGCCAAATGATTCAAGAAATATGCAACCTTTTCAGTTCCTGTGTTTGTGATGTTCTTTCTGAAAGTATTGTATGCTAAATAGCTTTCCTAAATGCTTGTACTAATCTCTCTCTCTCTCTCTCTCTCTCTCTCTCTCTCTCTCTCTCTCTCTCTCTCTCTTTATCTCTCTCTCTCTCTCTCTCTCTCTCTCTATCTCTATCTCTATCTCTATCTCTATCTCTATCTCTATCTCTATCTATATCTATATCTATATCTATATCTATATCTATATCTATATCTATATCTATATCTATATCTATATCTAATCTATATCTATATATCTATATATCTATATATCTATATATCTATATATCTATATATCTATATATCTATATATCTATATATCTATATATCTATATATCTATATATCTATATATCTATATATCTATATATCTATATATCTATATATCTATATATCTATATATATCTATATATATATATATATCTCTGTTGTGCATGTGTGTGTGTGCATAACTCTGGAACGCCTCGAGCAATTTCAACTAAACTTGGTACATAGATTACTTACTCTCTGGAAACAAATATTGTGGGGGGTAAGACACCCCTAAACCTCAGGGTGTGCGTTCTGTTAAGATACAGCCTGTTGTGCCTTAAAATGACTTCTACTGTACTACCATAAAATGGCTTCTACTGTGCAGCCCAGTGGAGTTGCTATGGTAACGGCTTCACAGTACTCCACAAGGGGGCTCCCTCTAGTAAGGGGGAAAATCCAACATTAGAAATTACATTTGGTCCAGACATTTTCCCCCTATAAATAAATACCCTGGCAACACTGGGCTATAGGCTAGTGGGAAATATTAGGAAGAATGTGCATTTTTCAGGTCAGAAGGCAACAGGATTAAATACATCATCCAGCAATTATTTCAGAAGAGATCCTGGCTTTCTTTTTATCAGAGGCCTCATGCCAGAATAACTGTTTGCACTCTTGGTCCTTTGCCACCATCTCTGAAGGAGGAAAGCCAGAAAAAAAGGTTAAGTTAATCCCAACATTCACTCTTGAGAGAGAATATTTACTACAAATATAAAAGGTGTTAAGAAAACCACCATGGCCTTTAAAAAAAATAAGGCTCTGTTTAAATATTAGCTTACTTTTGCCAGTAGTAGCTCTGTGTGAAGCAGAGAACATCAGACATGCAACAAAGGTTCAGCTAGTTATAATTTTTAACTGGTCAAGTGTAAAAGTGAATAGTTTTCTCATATTTTTGGGGTGTTGTTTTATTCCCTCCGGTCCCAATCTAGCAGTCTATAATGAAAAGCCATCTCCAACACCTTCTTGACATCTCTGTACTTCGTAGTAATCTTTACTTTAAAAAAGGGAAGGAGCTGTTCAAAATATATTTTGATGTATAGGAAATCAGCACCGACCCCTCTCCTAGAAAAATGAAATATCCTGGGAAATATTGAAAAGGCAGAATATTATATTTCCCTGGATAAGAAATGGGGAAACATGTTTTTAGGCAGGAAATAGACTCAATCTTAATAGCCCCTAACTTTGTAAATGGCCCATTAAAAAAGCCTGGGCCAGACTATTCTACATAACAAAAAGTTATCCCCTTCAGCTCCAAGGTGATGGGATTAAGGCATGATAGTATTAGGCCTTTACCCAACTCACCACTGGCATCTGGGAACTCAACCAAACTTGAATTATATTCCCTTCTTTCCATTTTCACCCACATTTGCTCCATTAATAAATTCATCTATTGTCTTATCTTTATCTTCTATATCTTCATTCTCCCCTTTAATTTTTGGGGCTCCAACCCCATTATCTTTTGCTGTGAGGAAGACTAGTCTTTCCAACTTCTTCTCAATTCTCCCATATCCTTCCAATAGATTTTGAATTCCAGCCAAGATATTTTGGAATTTTAAGGTTTCCTCATCTAAGTATTGATCCATGTTTCCAAAACAGAAGAAAGAAAGAAAAAGAAAAAAACTAATAGAGACTGCCACTCTAGCCTTCCAGGCCTCTCGTATTTTTTATTTTAAATTGACTTGAACACAAGTTCTTTTATGCTCTTCAAAAGGGAAGGGTTCTGTTCCCCCCCTTTCTTTTTTTCCCTGCCAAAATAATTCTCAGAGGCACCTGTGAAAACAATTGGTGCCCTTGGTTCTTTATCAGTTTCTATAAACAAGTTGCAAACCCTTCAGCTACAAAGTTAGTGAAGTCAAATAAGGAAAGAAAATAGATACGTTGTTTCAAAAAAACCAGCCTCTGACCTCCAAGTTGAAGTTAATTTTCATCTTCTATAGGGAACAAAGTTCTTTAGATTTCTTTTAGTGTGGTTTAATAACAAGTAGTAGGAAGAATTGTTAAAATAAAAAGAAAGGTTTTAATCCAGAAGTCAAAAAATAAAGCAACAAGAAGCAGAAGAAAAAAATCAATCCGTTCACTTTAAGAGGAGAGATGAAAAACATTACGAGCACTTCAATCCACAAAAAATAGTTACAAAGAAAAAAAAACTTTCCACAGTGATCCAATTAGGATTATTTTTGCCGCTCAGTTCTTTTGTTTAAGGATCTAATTTGGCTTTAAAGAAACATTTCTTTGGGCAGTCTTTAGCAAAATAGAAAAAATACCTCACCAGATGCACTCACTTTCTCTTTTCACTTCCTTCCTTCCGGAGCATCCCGATTTCATCAGCCTAGGGGCTGCCTGTTTATCGACAGCTTGAAGCACTTCCCTTGGGTCTATCAGGGATTTTGCGATATCCTTGAGACCAGCAAGGCTTTGTCTTCCTGATCACCGTCTCTACAGGACAGTTTAGGTCTCAATAGACCCTCCAGTGTCAAAAGTGTCAATGGCGGTCTCGAAGTATCGAGACCGCACATTGTAACATGGTGACGTGGCTCTTCCTTCCCCAAAGGTGCTTTTTTCAAGAGGCAACTGGAGTTTCTGGTTTTTCTTTGAAGATGTTTCACTCCTCAACCAAGAAGTTTCTTCAGTTCAGAGCTTGGATGAGAAGCGAAATATCTTCAAAAAAAACAAACAAACAGAAAATCCAGTCGCCTTTTGAAAAAGCACCTTTGGGACATGTCTTTCATGTGTATTTTCCTCTATGCAACTTGGTATGGTTTTTGAGTTGTCACAAATGTCTAAAACAAAAGCTTTGGTAAACATCTGTATTTTGGGTTCTCTCACAAGGCAGCCATCTGGGGTCTAGAGATGCTTAAGTAGGATAGTCACTATTCTTTTAAATTGTTACATTTTTCTTCTGTATTATCTTGTAATTGTGTAGGAAAAAAGCAGTCTCTATCTCTCTCTCTCTCTCTCTCTCTCTCTCTCTCTCTCTCTCTCTCTCTCTCTCTCTCTCTCTCTCTCTCTCTCTCTCTCCGTCCCTCCCTCCCTCCCTCCCTCCCTTTCTCTCTCATTGTTATTGATAATGATGTTTCATGGATAATTATGTAAAATTTGTGTGAAGTATTTGATCCATGGACACCAACTATATATTAATATTACACTGCCCAGATCCCTTCTCTAAGGCAGGTGGTTAACAAGTGTGAAATATAAATAAAAAATATAAAAAAAAATTAAATCCCACTATTAAAGAAGTACTTTTCTAAAAAATTAGATACTCAGAGGAAACCCACTGATCCTGTGTGTTTACTGTAGTGCCAGAGTCTGAAGAAAGAAGCTGAAAAAAGCATGTTTACTAAGCATGAATTTAAAATACACTGAACTGTAGAGTGGCCAAAAAGTTGTAGAGTAATAATTATTATACACACCTCATTTTGTTGCAGCTGTTTTTCTGACCCTGCAAAGCAGCAATATTATAGGTGTTTTTTTAACCCAAAGGCAAATCTAAAGATATTGTATATTTGGTACTGCACATTCAATTTTAGAGTAATGCTGAAAACACAACTCTTAGCAAATACCGTATTTGTAAATAACATTTTAACCCCATATATTTTCACATCTATATTTGCACAATGTTTTAAGGAAAATGTCATGCTTAAGTTAAGTCCTACCTTGCTTTAAATATCACAAGTTGCTTGGTTTGAAAATATCAGTTTTTCTTAGCATGATGTCGAGGTATCCTCCATATTGCTTAAAAAAAATAACTTGCAAATATTTCCAAAAACTTGGGAGTGCTATTCTTTATGAAGCATCCTTCACATGCTTTTGACCAGTGGTAGGATTCAAAAAGTTTTACTACTGGTTTTGTGTGCATGGCTTGGTGGACATGGCAGGGGAAGGATACTGTAAAATCTCCATTCCCACCCTACTCCAGGGGAGGGTTACTGCAAAATCCCCATTTCCTCCCGATCAGCTGGGCCTTGGGAAGCAGAGAATAGATGGGGTGGGGCTAGTCAGAGGTGGTATTTGCCGGTTCTCCGAACTACTCAAAATGTCTGCTATGAGTTCTCCAGGACTGGTCAGAACCTGCTGAATGCCACCTCTGCTTTTGACTCTAAAATCGTAGAGGGAAGGAAAATAAGTAAAAATGTCCAAACAAGGAAATTATGATCAGACATTCCAAAATATAGAAATCTAGTGCACAATAATTGAAACAGAAGCAAAAGAAACTGTGGTGCCAGAGTGGTTAAAATGCAGTATTGCAAGCTAACTCTGCTGACTGCCAGCAGTTCGAGCCGGACCAACTCAAGGTTGACTCAGATTGTTAGGGGCAATACACTGACTCTGTAAATTGCTTAGAGAGGGCTGTAAAGTGCTGTTGCTATTGCTATTTTGCATGTGCCTTGTTTTTCTATTGCTGCCGCGCAATTTTGATCTGAATTTTGATCACAAGACCATGGGGATGCTGCAATAGTTGTATGAAAAACATTCATTTAGTCCCTTTTTTTCAGGCCACTAAATGAACAGTTGTAACAGTTGAGGACTACCTGTAATCTGAAAAGGAACGTTGTACTATAATGGAGATGAGGGCTGAGGAACAGTAGCTGAGTTGCACTTTTAATCATGAACTCTCGGTTTCATGGAGTCAACTGTTAAATACAACATTTTTAGTTACTGCAATATTATTTCTCAACTAGCCTCAAAATAAATGAGAAGCAAGAACTAGCAGGTAGTTAAAACGCTTATAAATGATCCTTGAAATGACTTGTTTCAAGTCATTCTTATAAATGACTTAAGTTTATATTCTCCGACATTACAGGCTGTTTTGTTGAGATAATTGTCTATTCTTCTGCCTCTTGACCAGAGGTGTCAAACTCAAGGCCCACAAGCCAAACCTGGCCTGTGGGGACACCCTGGAAACAGTGAAGTGCCAGACTGGCCCACGGTGCCTTTGCCAGCAAAAACGGAGCCCATCTTGGCCACAGCCACGCCATCTCCCCGAGATCAAACAACCCTGATGTCCCCCCCCCCCCAATGAAATCAAGTTTGACATCCCTGCTCTTGACTGGCACTCTCTTTGACTTAATTAGATCCCATTATTGTAATATCTTCTCTTCTGTTGTATCATCAGCCAAAATCAAGTGTGAGGAATCTGTGGTCCTCCCGAATGCAGCTGAACTTTGACCTTCTCAAGCCAACCAACACCATGGAAATTGAAACTATCGTTCATCTTAATCTATTGGTAACAGGTTGTTCATCTGTGTTCTAACAGTAGCTCCAGCATTAAATCAAAGTGGAGCTTGACGTGAGTGGGTTGGATAACTTTTTTTGTTTTGTTTTGCATAAAAGGATTCATCTTGAAATAAAATTTAATTGCAAAAGCATATAATGTTTGGATATGGAGGCAGGACAATTAAATGGCTAGTATTCAGTTTCACCGCATAAAAGAAAGAAACCACTTAAAGTTTCCTTTTTCTCCCTCTCTTTATTTTATAGATTGTCACAACAACAGTTAAGATGGGTGCTGGATTTTCTCCAGCATCTGGAGAAGCTAAGAAATAAAAGAGCAGCCAGATATTTACTTCATTACTTCTTCCAGTAACAGTTAAAGAAAAAAAAATACTTTTTTATCTAATGCATTCCTTATGAACTAATTTAATTGTTCCACATCTCGCTAGGCATTAAAAGCATCTGTATCCTAACCTCTATTCTATTAGACTTCTCTGTCAACAATAAATGAAAGAATGCACTAGTCTCAAATGTATTTTTTTTCCTTCAAAAGGCAACTGGGCTGGTCTTTCCTTGAGGAAGAAGTACAAAACATTTCGCTTCTCATTCAAGAAGCTGTCAGGCCTGCAGCCATCTTTTCTTTTGGATCTTTGGGCTGCCACACTTTCTATTATTTTACTATTGTGGGAAAATGGGAGGGGAAATTGTAGGAGTGAGATGCGATGTAGCCATAACAAAATTCTTTCTAGAAAGCCAAGGTCATCCTTTGTCTTTGCACCTCTGCACCTGAAACTGGTTGGGTGGAACTGCCAGTATGGCAGTGGGAGATTGGACCATGTGATGGACTTGTGGGTGTGGGGGCAAGATCTTTAATTTTCAACTGGGTAGGGAAAACCAGGAAGCTTTCCAATTCGGATTTTCCCAGATGTACCAACATGGCTCTCTTAATAAATTGAAACTTTGAGCAATACTTTGCCCTGGGTTCTGATTTGGAACCCTGACAGAAGCTTCATCAGTTGTCCATCAACTGATGATCATCTCCATCATTATGGGCTTCATCAACCTCTCCATTTGGGTTTCTTGGATGAGAAGCGAAACATTTTTTGTTCTTCTTCCTCAAGCAAAAAACAGTCCAGTTGCGTTCTGGGGAAAAAACCACCTTTGAGACAACTATCACCTGGACGACTAAGCACTTGATGACACAAGTCAGCCTTCCTCAACCTGACGCTCACCAGATGCTTTTAAGACCTCAAAAATTCTTAGCCAGGGTAGCCAAAGTACCTAGTAGACATCAGGATAGTGAACACTTGCACAAGTAAATCATAGCTGACTCCAGAAAACTGTGATAATTTTGGTCAGAACCTATTAGACACAATCCTGGAATTTTATCTGGTTCAATTCAGGTTAGTTTTGCTGTTCAAAAAAAAAACTCCACTTATTTGTAAAACAATTGCATTAAGATTTATATACTGCTTCACAGTGCTTTGTAGCCCGCTCTAAACGGTGTACAGAGTCAGCCTCCTGCCCCCAACAATCTGGGTCCTCATTTTACTGACCTTGGAAGGATGGAAGGCTGAGTCAACCTTGAGCCTGGTGAGATTCGAACTGCCAAATTGTAGGCAGCTGGCAGTCAGCAGAAGTAGCCTACATTTTTGCAATTTCCACCCAAGCTCTAATATTGATAATCTGAAAGTAAGAAAGGACTTTGTTCCATTTTCTATATGAGAACTTGAACATCGTTTTAAGACCGTTGTCTGGCTTCCCCACTGACTTTGCTTGTCAGAAGGTCACAAAAGGTGGTTCCATGACCCCAGGATACTGCAATGGTCATAAATATGAACCAGTTGTCAAGAATCCGAGTGTAAATCACACATGACCATGGGGATGCTGCAATGGTCATAAGTATGAAAATTGGTCATGTCACTTTTTACCGTGTCGTTGTAAATTCGAATGGTAACTGTTCTGACCCCAACTTCTTCTCCGTCCAGGAACGAAAGCCAAAACAGATGTACAAAAGAATGTTTTAATCAGTCTTCCAGCAAACCTACTTCTCCAAGTTGGTTTCTCTTAATTCGTGAACATGAACGAGAACGTTGACTCCTGCAACCAGGGCGTGGCACAAACAGTCTCTTTTATACTCAGGAGAGGATCTTAATCAGCATCAGCTAAATACAATCATCTCCTACAATTACGCAGTTGTTCTTTACATCGAGTAGCCCTTCGCCTGCGTGCATCCTGAAACAACTCCCAAATGTTTTCCTGAACATTCCCTTTGATCCAATGCTCTGCCGCCACCTGGTGGCCAACCAGTCTCTCCCCGCCGTGCTCAGAGTCGACACCCTGTCCAGGGTCCTCCACCTCTTCCAAGGCCGACTCATAAGACCCCTCACTGTCGGAGTCTGGCGGCAGCTCCAACGGCTCCTGCCGGGCCACAACAGGTAACTAAATGGACTGTTGTAAATTGAGAACTCCATGTACTTTGGATCCTGGACCAGAGGACCTGGAGGGATTGCTTAGCACAATGTCATCTCTTGTGGTTGAAATTGTGGTTGACCTATCTTTGTACTGCATCATTCAAGAAGTACAGATTGGCCCTTGGATATCTGGAAATTTGTGCCTACAACACAGAAGGGCTAATTTGAAGACAAACTTACCATATGAGACACTTGTCTTTCTTTCTTTTAAAAAAAAGTATTTATACAGTGGCGCAGTGGTTAGAGTGCAGTACTGCAGGCCAGAGGTGATATTCAGGAGGTTCTGACCAGTTCTGGAGAACCAGTAGCAGAAAATTTGAGTAGTTCGGAGAACCAGTAAATACCACCACTAACTAGCCCCATCCCCAGCTCTGCCATGCCCACCAAGCCATGCCCATGAAACCGGTAGTAAAAAAAAAATTGAATCCCACTACTGCTACAGGCTACTTCTGCTTATCACCAGCTGCCAGCAGTTTGGCAGATCAAATCTCACCAGGCTCAAGGTTGACTCATCCTTCTGAGGTGGGTAAAATGAGGACCCAGACTGTTGGGGGCAGTATGCTGACTCTTTAATCCGCTTAGAGAGGGCTGTAAAGCACTGTGAAGCAGTATATGTCTAAGTGCTATTGCTATTTCTTTAACATCCATAAGTGTTTAGTGAGCAGTGTATTATCTGGGTCAATTTAGTATACATAATAATAACAATAATAATATTATTTACATATACATAAGAATGATCTTTCAACTTTTAGTATTTACTTGTACATAGTAATAGTAATATATGAAATTATGTGACAGTGTACATAATAGTATTTTCCCAATTTCTAATTGCTTCCTCTATTTTCTAATCATTAATAATACAAATCGTCTATTGAAAGGTACTCTGTATCTATCCATCATCTCTTGCCCTCTTTAGTATTTCGACTCTTGTTGACTTTGGCCAACAAAAAGTCAAAAGCACCTTATGTCTCCTGGCACACATTCGTGTTTCTTGTTCTGTGATAGATTATTTTTCATACATCTGGGAAGATGCTCAGGAACATACGAACCAACTGATCATTACAAAGATCTCCGTTCACATGCTCATCATGCTCTACAGATGCAAGGATGCTGGGTGCTTTCATGTGAGGATACATTGGGTTCTGCATTCCCTTTTTGAAACTACAAAGAACCTACAAATTGGCCGAGGAGAACAGAAAAGAAAGAAGCAGTGCAGTTAATAACATGAGCTGGGACAGAAGATCAAGAAATAACAATGTCTTGGTTTCTAGGATTAGTTACTGGGAGGAAAAAGGAAACCTTGAGGGTTTTTAAAAAAAAATAAATCTACTACATGAGTTATTTTTCCTGAAAAAAAGATTAGTTCTCTCTACCACTCGGTATTCCCTGCCATCTTTCGTATTATCTATTGTATGTATTTATCATGACCACTTGAAGGTCTTTAAAGAGATAGAAGCTGTTACAGTAGCACTGTCAGATTTCTGGACAATGGATACTACTCTCCCTAGACTATGTGCGCAGAAAAGTGGAAAATAATAGCTGTGCAAGGTTAACTAATTATTTTCTTCAAAGTTGCCATCTAACTCTTTGTGGGGAACTGGTTATTGTGGGATGTGCTACATGCCCCAAATAACTGTATAGGATTTCCACCTTTTGCAATAAAAGAGAATATATGTGGCTCAATATTGAATGGTGAAGACCTTGGTACTCTCAACACTTGGCTGTTTTCTTGCAGACATTTCATTACCCAATTAGGTATCGCCATCCCTATAAATGACTATGGGTTTTCTCCCTACAGCAAGCTACTATATATTAACAGGGAGCAAACCAAAGGTGGCATTCAGCAGGTTCTGACCAGTTCTGATAGTGGAAATTTTGAGTAGTTCGGAGAACCGGTAAATACTACCTCTGACTGGCCCCACCCCCATCTATTCTCTACCTCCTGAGTCCCAGCTGATCGGGAGGAAATGGGGATTTTACAATATCTTTCTCCTGCCACACCCACCAAGCTATGCCACGCCCACCAAGCCATGCCATGCCCACTAAGCCACACCCACAAAACTGGTAATAAAATTCTTTGAATCTCACCACTGGAGCAAACTCCACACTAACTCAAGCTGATGACGTCACCTAGTTGGGTAATGAAATGTCTGTAAGCAAACAACCAAGCTCAGAGCGCGTCAAGGATTTTCCAATTTTATCATTTGGTTCCCCTTGGATTTTTTTTTTAAAAAAGTAATGATATCTTCCTTGCAATACAAAAGTAAAAGTAATTTCCCAGAAGATGTGGGAATAAGAGCGGAGTGAGTGCAGTGGCCTAGAGGTGCAGCCCTCACCTCACAATCCAGAGGCTGTAAGTTCAAGCCTAAGTAGAGGCAGATGTTTCTCTCTCTGGGCACCGTGAGAATATATCTGCTGAACAAAACTCCGCATTGGTGACAGGAAGGGCATCCAGCCATTAAACACT